>NC_092383.1:5823795-6116295 GCF_030028105.1 Mobula birostris
AAGTATAAATAAGATCAGAGTTTTTAATTTGTGGTTCATAGATTATATAGGAGAAATTCACAGGGCACTGATCCCAGCACTGGAGAACATGGAGCTGAAGTACTGCCAGGATAACTGCAGGGAGGTTGATTCCCCTGCATGGGCTGCATTGTTAAAGGGTTGAGCGCTGCTCTCCATCTAAAGAACAAAAAATCTTAAACAGTTTCCACTCAAGACTCAGTATATTTAATGCAAACATCATTAGATGTTTGGATGTTAAGGGAATCTAGGCATATGGGGGGGTGGGAATGGAGAAAGGAGCAAATGGAGGAAAGGTACAACAGTGGAAGGTTAAATAACAATCTTATTGAATGACAGAGCAAGCAAAAGGGTTCAAATTCTTTCACCTTCCATTACATACCGAGTTTCTTCACCTCCTCAATCGCCAATTGACGTGCTCTTTGGCGTTGCTCTAAACATTCTATAAGTCGCGGTAATGTATGTTCATCATTGGCATCCATTAACTCAACTGAAGGCAATGGTGGAAAACTTAGTAGAAAATCTTCTGTAAAGTTGGGGTCTGTTAAAAAAAAAGAGGCAGGAAGAGCTTTCAGTGAAAAAAATTGTAAACATTTTTGTTTTTAAAATCACTGGAGTGTTTTAGCAATTGCAAAAGGACATAAAAACTTAGCAGTACTCTAAAAATAAAACAGATGGGTATCATTGAGATGCAATAAACAATAGGCACTTGTCAAGTCAGGAATGTAGAAAGTGGTTTTGTCTACAGGTTTAAAAAGACCAATATCATTCTATATGGCAACAATATCTGCACAGTATTGTAATGAATGGTATTAAAACAATAAGACTGATAATAAAGAATAATAGGCAAACTAGTTTTCCATCTCATAAGAATAAACATACAGTATGCATATACATCAGAATCTTGGATTATTATCTAAGCTAATTTTTATGTTGGGATGCTCACAAGTTGAATGGATCTTAGCTTGGGGATGGCCTGTGAATCACTAATAAAATCATCTGAAAAACATTCAATACTGAGACAGGGTTGAAACTATCAGGATATTTTTTTTTTAAAAAAGACACACACAAATTTAAACATTCCACTTCATTCATGGACTAGTCCTCAATATTCAAAGGCCTTACTTGCACTAAGTACTCCTTCAACAAAATGTGTGTGGGGGGGTGGGGGGCACGGTGTTGCCACTGACCAGAAAGTCAGCTGAATCAAGACGCTTTTACAAACTATCGGGGCTATTGGTCTGCATTTATACACAAGTCTAAAGCACAGAAATAAGTTAAATAAGCCCAAATACTCCACTCATCTCAGAAGCACATCAATTATTTATTGATTCACGACAACGATCCGCAAAATCTAACAAAGTATCAGACTAACATCAATTGTTATCCAAACCATTACATATGTGTGCATGATAAATTGAATGGGATTTGCATGGAGATGTGATGTTCCCATTAGCAACAGTCTGTAGAAAGTTAACCAGAAACAGTCGAATGTAATGAAAAATCCATGCGCGTACAACAGAGAACTCATTTCAAAGATGTTCTCCATTTTAAATAGAGGTCAGTGATGCTCCCACTTTTCCAAAATAAAATAGCAAATTTGATTTGTACCAGTTTGAAAATGTTTGAGTGCTTTGTTGAAAAAAAAACAAATATAGACTATACAATCAACAATTATTTTCTTCACTTGGAGATGGAGGCGAAGTAAGATGGCACTAAACGGCGACTCCTGTGCTTGTATCTTCGGAAACAGCTCTGTTTTCATCTTTAATATCTTTATTTTTCCTTTTCAGGGTTCATTTGAAGACCCTGACCTGGAGTTACACACTGACTTTGGTTCTCTGCACGAATGGGACCCATTCTTGGGGTTTCACGGCTGGCCATTGTTCGGCACGCCAAGGGTTCAGCCTGAGAGTCCAGCTTGTATTTGGAAGCCTAAGATCTTGGGGCTCTGGAGACGGGCGGATCGAGGGTCGGTGTCACGGCAGGAGACCTTTGCGTTGTCAGGGGAAGTTGGGAAATCCACTGCTATGTGCCCGAAGACCCAAGATCTCTGTGATCTTCAGGCACAGAGCTCCAAAAAAGTGATGTAACAGACTTTTAACATCGTAAACCAGAGTTGTTTATTATGTCCCCCTGCTCACTGAGAAAATGGAGACACCTTCCTCTCCCTCATTAGGGAGAGAGAACCTGTGATATATCGAATGCCGGATGAAATGCTAAGTCTTTGGGGTAACCGCAAGTCTGCGTCTTTGCTATTGTTTTGCTCACGCTTGAGTGCAATGTTTGCTTTTTTTTGCCGGTGGGGGGCAGGGGGGATTGTTGCTGCTGCTTACGCGCGGGGGTGGGACTTTGGGGTTCTCACATTTAACTGTCGTTCATTCTTTGGGGCGCTTCTCCGTTTTCATGGATATTTGCGAAGAAAAAGCATTTCAGGATGCATATTGTATACATTTCTCTGACATTAAATTGAACCTTTGAACCTTTCACAGTACCTCCGTCAATGGGGCCTCCTCGCAGTTCTAATTTTCTTGTCAATTCTTCTTTGAAAGCCTGATTTCTGTATCTGCGTCCGGGAGTAAGGCCGCAGATAGGTTTATCGACAGGTCTGGCTACTTCTACTTCTTGAGTCATTTCAGCAAACCGCATGACCAACTGCATACAAAATAGTTTGAATTACGACATTCAGTGTGAACTTAAAATGTTATCAAGATTTCCATTTACCAGACATAGTAGCATAAAATACTAAATAACTAATAACCTTTTTGTCAAAGTTCAAAATAAATGCCTCAGACATTCATCAACGTGTTAAATAACAAAGCTAAGCAAGACTAAAAACCATAAGACACAGGAGCAGAATTAGACTATTTGGCCCATCAAGTCTGCTCCACCATTCTATCGTGGCTATTTTATAATCTCTCTCGATCCCATTCTCCTGTCTTCTCCCCATAAAGAACCAGAATATAGTTCCAATGTTACATCTAGCCTCAGGACAACACTTACCAGTGTTTCCTCGTAATCATCTGCTTTGGGATTGACACACACGATCATCCGAACTTTACCCTCACCATCAAAATAGTTTTTGAAGAGATGAGTCAGCTTTGAATCTCTGTATGGAACCATCTATGGAAAAGCCAAAGCAGACGATCAAAACACAATGTTCTTTTTTTTTTAAAAAATCATTAGTTTTACATCATACTTTCTATTCAATTTATGCAAAATCCTAAACATAAAGTACTCTTTCTTGCTCATCTCAAGACACCCTAAATATGTTGCAGTACTAAAAAAGAAAAACAAAAATCTGGAAATACTCAGCAGGTCAAGCCACCTCTGTCAGAACAGCAGAGTTAACATTTCAGTTCAAAGATCCTTGTTCAGATTTAGCTTGATTTTTTTTTTGCTACAGCCACTAAACTGCTCTAATTTGTACATTCTTGTTTAAATAGTCAAAGTCTAAACAGTTACTTAATGATGGATGCCACTTTGAGGCATTTGCATTTTTTTTGCAAGGGCATCTTCAAAAGGTGGTGCCTCAAAATAAATGAAAAGGTGGCATCTGTCATTAAGGACCCACAACACCCTGGACAGGCCCTCTTCTTATTGCTATAGACGTATTTCAAGAGCGTGAAAAGACACACTCAATATTTCAGGGACAGCTTCTTCCCCTTTGCCATCAGATTCCTGAATGGACAATGAACTCATGTACACCATTATTCTTTCCTTTTCTTTTGCTCTTTTTACACTACTTAGTTTTATGGAGATGATGATGGTGTTGAGACTAGCACTTGATTTGGATTTAAGTGAGGAAGAGTTGTGCAGCGTCAGCCTCACTCTCTTCCCAATTCCCATCTCGATCCAGTGGCAAGACGAGAGTCGAGGTGGCTGGAGATGGGACTAGGCGCAGTGGATGACCAGGATGTCTTCTGTATCTTGTCATGCTCTACACGTTCCACGACGCTTGCAGAGACTGCCTTCTTGACTGTTGGACCTTCCATTGGCCTCGTCCTCTCAATCCGCCGGAGTCTGTCTTCACATGCTGGGATAGACACTCCCTATCTCACCGAGGGTTTAAAACCCATCGGCTACCCTCACCTGGTTTAGCCGGCTTGTCGAAGTTGTTGCCCGGGGTGTGGCCACTGTCGCATGCAAACAGCTACGAAGAGCCAATCAAGTGCTAGTCTCGACACCATCGTCATCATCACCACCCTCAACCTTTGAAGCTCTGTGGTGATAGGTGAGCGACGAAGCAGCAGGTGTGGATACACTGGGAGCTGTAGTCACGGACCTGCACACAGGCTGCTCAGGTCTAATGGTCGTTTATCACTGATCGAAGCAGCAATGAATCTCGGCGTCTACCTGGGCGACTGAGCAGCCCTCTTTAGGAATGCACTGCTCACCTCCGTAGCATGAAGAAGGGGCTAGAAAAGGTGCCCTAAACATTGCCTGCTTCATTACACCTTGGCCAGTTTACCGTGGCTGGCAGGGATCCTAACTTGGCATTCGAACAAACACAACAAAACGCAAAGTGACACCATGCACCATTGGCACTTGGAAGGTGCGCACACTATTGGACAACCCTACAGCAAACAGACCAGAGAGAAGAACAGCCTTAGTTGCCAGACAGCTTGCAAGATACAACATTGACATAGCAGCCCTGAGTGAGACTCATCTTGCCAATGTAGGTCAGCTGACTGAAACAGGAGGCGGATACACTTTTTTCTGGAGCGGTCGCGGCAGCGATGAGCGTCGTGATGCTGGAGTTGGATTCGCCGTCAGGAGTCACCTTGTTCGGAAACTTGCTAGTCTCCCCAAGGGTGTGAACGACCGGCTCATGACACTACAGCTTCCGCTACAGAACAGAAGTCAAGCCATTCTGATCAGCGCCTATGCCCCCACAATGACCAACCTGGACGTGATGAAAGACAGGTTCTATAAAGAACTAGATGCCCTACTATCAGCAGCGAGCAGCACCGACAAGCTGATCTTGCTCGGCAACAGTGCAAAAGTAGGGTGTGACCCTGCAGCCTGGCAGGGAGTTGTTGGGAGTCAGAGTGGGCAAGTGTAACAGTAACGGCCTACTCTTACTGAAGACCTGTGCAGCACACAACCTCCTCATCAACAACACAACCTTCTGCCTGCCTACCCGTAACAAGACCTCCTGGATGCACCCCTGCTCTAAGCATTGACATCTTATCCACTATGTCATTGTCAGGAGAAAAGACAGGTAGGATGTCAGAGTGACCAAGGCCATGTGTGGTGCTGACTGCTGGGCAGATCACAGGCTCATTGTCTCCAAAATGAATCTCCGCATCAGACCCAAGAGGCGACCACAAGGAAGCAAGGATATGAAAAGAATCAATGTGGCCAGGCTGAAGAACTCCAGCATTGTTTCAGCACTGGCTGAAGATTTAGAAACCAAGCTTGCTGACCTACACCTTGCAGGCAGCGCTGTGGACAACTGGGATTGCTTCAGGGATGCTGTCCATTCATCTGCACTGAAGATGCTAGGGCTCTCTACCCACAAGCAGCATGACTGTTCGATGGGAATGATGAGGAGATACAGGGTCTACTTGTTGAAAAGCACTGCCTTCATCGTGCCCATCAGAACGACCCATCATCAGCTGCCAAGAAAAACGCCATTACCAGTGCTCACAGGACAGTCCCGAATAAACTGCGTAAAATGCAAGATGCCTGGCTGAGCACCAAGGCAGATGAAATACAGGAATACGCTGACAGAAACGACTTGAAATGATTCTATGAAGCCCTCAACACTCTCTATGAACCTCAGTCTCTTGGGAGTTCCCCCCGCCTGAGTACAGATGGTACAACTCTCATTATAGAGAAGGTTCAGATCCTGCAGAGATGGGCTGAATACTTTGAAGCCATCCTCAGCCAACGGTCATCTATTAACGATAAGGCGACAGACAGGATTCCCCAGGTCGACATCAACAGCGCCGTGGATGACGCACCGGTAGTAGCCGAAAGCTGTCAGCCAGCTATCCAGTGGCAAAGCCCCAGGGGCAGACGCCATACCTGCAGAGATCTACAAAGCCGGTGGTCCTGTACTTATAGAGAAGCCCACCAAGTTGTTCCAGTCTTTTTGGAAGCAAGGATCCATTCCTCAGGGACTTAAAGATGCATCCATTGTACACCTCTACAAGAGGAAGGGAAATCGACAAGTATGCAACAATCACCGAGGAACCTCACTGCTCTCCATTGCAGGAAAAACCCTTGCAAGAGTCCTGCTAAATCGTTTGGTCACTCATCTGGAGCCGGGCCTGCTGCCAGAGTCACAGTGTGGCTTTTGCAAAGCTCGTGGGACTATCGACATGATTTTTGCCGTGCGCCAACTTCAGGAGAAGTGTCAGGAGCAGAATCGCGAACTCTACACAACTTTTGTTGACCTCACAAAAGCCTTTGACACTGACTGCCGACAAGGCCTGTGGAGAATCATGTCAAAGTTCAGCTGCCCCGCTAGATTCATTCAGCTGGTACGCCAGTTCCATGATGGCATGATGGCCAGAGTGCTGGATGGCAGAGAATCCTCTGAGGCGTTCCCAGTCACCAATGGTGTCAAACAGGTCTGTGTGCTCACACCCACACTGTTCAGCATGACGTTTATTGCCACGCTGAATGATGCCTTCCAGGACAGTGATGCTGGAATCAGCCTCAAGTACAGAGTGGATGGGAAGCTCTTCAACCTGAGACTTCAAGCTATTACCAAAGTGAAGGAGACTGTTCTGAGAGACTTCCTCTTTGCTGGTGACTGTGCCCTGTATGCTGGTTCAGTGCCAGAGATGCAAGTCAATATGTACAAATTCTCCATGGCTTGTGACAACTTTGGACTCACCATCAACATCAAAAAGACCGAAGTCATGCACCAGCCTGCCCCCCATGCACCGTACACAGAACTGAAAATCATAATCAAAGGACAGGAACTACAGGCAGTTGACCAGTTTACTTATCCTGGCAGCACTCTCTCCCAAGCAGTGACTATTGATACAGAAGTTAACCGCAGAATAGCAAAGGCAAGTTCTGCTTTCGGTAGACTGCGCTCCACTGTATGGGAACATTGAGGAATCAGTCCAGCAAAAAAACTGGAGGTCTACAGAGTTGTGGTACTCACTACCCTCCTGTATGCCTGTGAAATGTGGACTGTGTATCGAAGGCATGCAAGACAGCTCAACCATTTCCACATGACTTGTCTTCGCAGAATATTAGGCACCAGATGGCAAGACGAAGTACCAGGCACTTAAGTTCTCTCTAGAGCAAGTCTACCATCAATCCACACACTGCTGATGAAAGCAAAGACCCAGTGGGCAGGTCATGCCGGACGAGCGCATACCCAAGCAGCTCCTTTTTGGGGAACTCTATGCTAGAAGACGCTCGTATGGAGGGCAGAAGAAACGTTACAAAGACACACTAACGGCCTCCCTGAAGTCGCTTGACATAGACACGACCACTTGGGAAACGCTGGCACAAAACCACCCTACCTGGCATGGCCTTATCCACAAGGGCTGTCAAGCTTAAGGAGCAAGGCGCATTGCTGAAGCACAACATAAGCACGAGCTGCGCATGTCCAGAGCCACCAGCGCAACAATCGCAGTGCCTACATGTCTGCCCAACATGTGCCAGGACATTCCGTGCCCGAATTGGCCTGACCAGTCACCTTCGGACACATCGCATTCCAGTCTCAAAGTGACTAATGGTGTCAAGGTCTTCATCGACGACGCCGCTGGACGAACAACAATTTTGTTTTTTTTAATATACATTCAAATTATAATTTTATTATGCATTGCAATGAACTGCTGCCATAAAGAACAAAATCCACAACAGATGCCAATGATATTGATTCTGATTCTCCTTACCTTATTTGTTCCATACATTTGGTTTTCTCTCAGCACTTCAATACAAGTTCTTAGAGTCATCAGTGACTGATTAATATTACCTGCGAGGAGGAATTGAAAATTATTTAAAGTCTGATAAATTGCATTTATGTTAGTCACTATGAACAACTTTATAATCATCATACTCTGGTAAAAACCTTAATAGTTCAACAAGAATGTGCAAGATAAACAACATTATCATGAGCTTAATACTGAGTTTGTCAGCACAATGGAATTTTGAATTAAAGTAGCTGAGGTAGAAATATCGACTATGGAATGTGTTGCACCTGCACAAGAACTATTCAACTAGATGCAATTGCTTGTCAAAATATTACATACACAGTGGGTCAATATGGACCCATGTTCAGCTGAGGGAAAGAAATGTAACATTAACATACACAAGTGGAAAAAAAAGACTAGTTTCACAGTCGGACAGCCTTAAATAGTAAAACAACCCAAATTTTAAACTTTAAAACGAAAGAATCACAATTATTGCTCATGACAAAAATTCTACTTGGAAGTGTATTTCCACATAAACCTATATACAACTTGGGGTTGCATCAAAAGAGAAACAAAATTGAACCCACATTTCATTTCAATTAGGTTAAATACGAAGTAATGCTGAAGAGGTGGACCATAGCTTTGAACAGGAACTTTGTAGCTTGAAGCTTTCCATATATCAAGCAAGAAAGTGCTGTTGTGGCCTCTACCATTTTCCTAAAAGAATGTAGTCCGTACAGCTTTTGATTTTCTACCCTGTCATTGCACAAACACTTGTGCTAACAGCAGGGACATTTGGATAAGCAGCTTTTAAAGACAGTTCGAAGTATTTCTTAACTTGCATTCTCTGGAATTGTCAATTCTTTGCACTAGACAAATTCCAACTACTAACACACCGCAAAGAGAATTAGAAAAAGGAATCAGAGATTTACTCCAACAGCGAGTAATTCTGGTTTGTGCATTCAACCTTACCTGCCTCTCGCAACCTGCTGCCTTCAGCTTTTGTCCTTGTAGTTCTCTCACTTCCTGCCAAGTCCACCAGGGACAGCTGGCTTACAGTTGTCTGATCCTTTGCCTAAGATAAAATGAATACCTGAGTGACTAAATCATCTTGGAGCTTGGATAATATAAACCTATCCTCAAACTAGTTGAGATAATTAGAGACATAGGAATAGATGGTGATTTAGACAATCAAGACTCCACTATTCTCTAGGATCATAGACGATTTCCAGACTACGCATCCACCATGTCCTCAATAGCTTTGGTTTAAATCTCAGATTAGAAACTTAAAAATAGACCTAGCAAGAATTAGTTATAGAAACTTCAATCTTGTAAGTTGACAAACTAAAAGTACACCAAAGTTGTTTCCTTTGCATTTATACTTAATTTTATCCCCACATAAATTCTGTTGGAGCAAATAGAATTCCAGATATGATTTTTGGAATAGTGATCTGCAAATTCCTTAAGAGCAAATCTCTATCACCCAAATGGCTATAACTTGAGACACCTATCCGAAAGGCAGCACTAAAGTACTACTGAAGTGATTGCTGCACAATAGCCATACCAACACCTACTTTCCAAGTGTGGGCAAAGGAAGGAAGGAGGAAACTAAAGGCAGCGTTCACGGCCAAAGAAATGACAAACCTGAAACCAAAGTGGGGAAAGTAACGGTTCAGATGTGGTCAAGTGACATTCTTTCTTGATTATATACTCAAGGTTGAACAAAATATTACCAACAATGATAATATACAAAGTTATGTTCTACGTAATACCTTACTCACATTACCCAAGCATGGGAGGATGAACCCTGGGCGCCCTCCCAAGACTATGGTCAACACGCTCCTAGAAGACAGCGGCGCAGCTAATGTAGATGAACTGAACACACTGATGAGGGAGAGGGAGAAGTGGAGAGTCCGTCATCGTGCCCGACGCCGGCCCCCTAGGCCTGAGTTGACGTAGTAGCAGTAGTTACTCACATTCAATGACTTAACTGGCAATTAAAATATCTTTAATGGCACAATATACCTGAAGGACATTGTCCCCATCAGCATCCAAGGGAGCCTGTGCTAACTTGATAATAAAAACACTGTGTGAACGGCTCGATTCTCGATTTAATGTTGTGTTAGCAATACGTCGTTTCTTCTGGCCTGTAAAAAACAGAAATAAAAGGTAGATAGGTGGTGTAAGTCTCATGTTACACCCGTCAAGTTGCTGTAATGGATGCACACAAAATTCATACAAGATATGGGAAGAAACAAAGGAGTGCTGCAGTTCTATACAACAAGGAAACCTGCCTACAGCAACATCCCTGCTTTCTCTTTCAGACATTCCAGTGAACAGAAGACAGAATCAGGTTTATCATCACTGACATATTTGTGAAATTTGTTTTGGGGCAGCGGAGGAGTGCAAGACAAAAAAATTACAAATTACAATAAAAAGATAGTGCAAAAGAGGAATAGCAAGGTAGTGTTCATGAACCATTCAAAATTTGATAGCAGAGGGAAAGAAATTGTTCCCAAAACGTTGAGTGTCTTCAGGTTGCCCCTGATGTCAGTAATGAGAAGGGGGCATGTCCCAGGTAGTGAGGGCCCTTAGTGATAGATGTGTCTTCTTCAGGCATTGCATTTTGAAGCTGTCCTTGACGGTGGGGAGGGTTGCAACCATGATTGAGCTAGCTGAGTCTACAACCTTCTGGGATCCTGTGCATTGGACCCTCCATAGCAGACAGTGATGCAAACAGTCAAAATGTTTTCCGTTGTCCAGCTGCAGAAACTTGCTAGAATCATGTCTCCTCCAACTCCAACTGAAGTAGACCCACTGGTGTGCTTTCATGATTGCATCAATATGTCGGGCCCAGGATGGATTCTCTGTGATACTGACACGCAGGGATTTGAAGCTACCCACCCTTCCCACCATCAGCCCCTCAATGAGGGCTGGTGCATGTTCTCCTGACATCCCCAGCCTCAAGTCCACAACCCCTAGTTCTTGGTTACATTTGAGTGCAAATTTATTGTTGCACCACCACTCAACCAGCTAGTCTTACTCCAATATGCCTCCTCATATGCATCTGATATTCTGCCAACAACAGTGGTGTTATCAGCGAATTTATCCACACAGTCAGGAGTGCAGAGAGAAAACAGTGGGCTAAGCATGCACCCTTGAGGTGTGTGTGTGCTGATTGTCAGCGAGGAGATGTTATTACCAATCCACACTGACTGTGGTCTCCCAAAAACCTCCCATTTGTAGAGGGAGGTACAGAGGGCCAGGTTTTGTAGTTTGATTGTTACTGGTGGGATGATGACATTGAATATTGAGTTGTAATGAATAAACAGCAGCCTGCTGTTGCTGTTGTCCAGGAGCTTCAAGGCAGGGTGGAGAGTCAGATAGATTGTGCCCGCTGTAAACCAATTGTGGCAGCAGACAAACTGCAGCAGATCAAGGTCCTTGCTCAGGCAGGAACTAATTCTAGCCATGACCAACCTTTTTAAAGCACTTCATAACAGTAGAATCATAGAGCACTACTGCACAGAAACATACTTAATCCATGCCTACCTGGATTCCTGCCTAGTCCCACCTGCCTGCAGCCAGAATACAGACTCTCCCATTCATGTACCTATCAAATCCTAAATGTTATAACTGAACTCATATCTACCACTTCTCAGTAGATGTGAATGCTACCAGGTGATGGGCAATAGCGAGGACCTTGAGTTGAATGGATTTCTGAAGGTAAAGTATACCTAATTTTTAAAAGTTTTACATCTGCAACTTAAAAAGTTTCTGAAAAGCAGTTGAAACATAAAGCAAAGGCTGAAGTACCACACTGTCTTATCCACAAATCAAAGACCTTTGCATTGGATCAATTTGGATGAACCGACACCTTACTTTAGTTGTGATCAAAGGTAGAGAAAGGAAAACAAACCTTGGAGAGAAAATGTCTACAAATCCAATACTACATACCTTTCCAAAAGACTTCAAAAGCTTCTTCTGTTGATTTCACTTCTACTTCAGTGCAACCAGACACATACATGTTATGGTTAGAATCCTCTCGAAGATTTTTAGATTGTGGAGGTCTGTAAATGAATATTGATGGTTGAACATCTTAAAGCTTCATCCCATAAACACATTGGTCAAAGTTAAAAGATTCAAATGTCTCTTACATTAATTATAAACATCCAAACTGAGTAGATATGTGCATATGGGCAGCAATGAAGGGACTATGCTGTCCAAAACTTCAGTTAAAAACACAAGCTAAAATTCAGTACTTTTCCCCAATCACCACCATGCAAATAAGGGGACCCAAATACAAAATCACATTTGCCAAATCACACCCATTTAAAAAAATGTTAAGTATTTCTTCCAGTCCCATAACATATTGAGATTTTCTAGCTAAACCAGCACTAAGAAAAATCCACTTTAATTTCAACAACTGCAATGATTTTGATATCTTTAGTGGCATTGCCATAACAACTTTTAGGTTGTGAATACCTGAGGCAAATAGCAGAATTCTGCACGTTAAATCAGTATCACTGATCTAGATTAAGACCAGGAGTTACATCAAGCAGCATTTCGCAACTGGATCCATTTGTAGTAATTATCTAACTCTGAGAAGCTTTAATCTATTTAATCTAAACACCATTTTCAAAGTAAAGGTAGCCTTTCCCAACCAGCAACTAAGTTTACTAAACTGAGATTGTTTGCCAGCAGTTGGCTGGCAAGGAGAACAGTGTTACAAGGTTAGGATAATTTAAAAGACAACAAAATTAAAACTACATTACAGATGGAGACTACTTTTCACCCTGAATACATTGAAAGAAAATGTTAGCCAGCATTTAATTACTGTGAAAGGCCTTCTGATTGACAAGCAGAGCATTTCCAATATTGTGTATTATTTCAGATTGTCAGTATTTATAGCATTTTGTTTTCAGCATATTAAAATTTGGAACTACTTTTACAAAATGTAGATGACTAATATACAAGTATTTCTAAAATGCACTTGCAAATCTAAATCAGACAATGAGAAATTCAAGATACAAACCAGAATACTAGTTTTAGAAAATGACAATGCCCAACCCTAAACATTAGCTATAATAAACTTCAAGTATTTCTTTGTCCTGGGCTCATTAAACATTATGCAACACCACAGATTGAAGTTGGGATGTACTGAGTGCAAATTGATTGCTATGTATTCCCACTTTACAGGTTTACAGGTTCCTACGCTTCATGCTAGATCATCTGAACCACTACAGGTTATGAAAAAACAAGAAAATAGAAACAGGAGTAGGGCTAGGCCACTGTAATCTGATCAAGCCTGATCTGTTACAGGCCTCAACTTCTCTGTGCCATTTCCCCAGTCCTCAGTTCTCTACCTCCTTTGAATATTTCTAATGACCTAGGCTCTACAATTGAATTCCGTAGATTCACTACCCTCCAGAAGCATTTCATGCACACCTCAGTTTCAAACAATCACTCCTTTTATCTTGCAACTATGTCCCTTCATTCCAGACTCTCCCACTGGTGGAAACCTTGATCCTGTCACACCCCCTTAGGATATTATGATTGAATGTTAACAACCTTAAGATCGCTCCTCAATATCCTGAAGTGCAAACAATACAGACCTACAAACAGCTGCTTGTTTTAGACCAACATTGTCAAACCTAGCAAATCTTCTTTGGGCTTGCACATCCTTTCTCAAGGAGAAACCAAAACTGTGCAGAGTACTTCAGAAGTGGCCTCATCAACATCCTATACAAGTCTAGCAATACTAATTCCTCTGCAATAAATGCCCAATATGCAACCTGGTAGTAGTTCAGATGCTAACTTTTTGCAATTCATCCACAAGACATCAAATCATTCATTTGCTATGGTCTGCCTTTTGATTTTATTTTATAACCTCACATTTTGCCACAATATGCTCCACAAAGGCACATCACAAATCCAACTTCTCTCATGTAAACTGATGTCAGTGGTGCCTAATAAATTTGGACATGATGAATGATTAAGCCTAAGGGACTGTATGACTACAAATGCTGCAATGTTGGTTCTCAGTCACCTATACAGCAACTACAACAGCTTACAGAAATACTAGCTGATAGAAACTGATACATATTTTCAGGGCACAATGACTTAGCAAATGGATAACCACAAAGCTCTTACAAATTTTTGTTATAGCATAAATAATGCACAAACAGAAAGGGAGAATGCTCAGAAGTTTAAACAGACAAGACAAGACTAATTGTTTACTACCGTGACATCAAACAAAAGCAAGCTAACAGCCATGAAATTGTATACTAGCATTGTGTTTTGTGCTACAGCCTAAGCACTAATGCAAGCAGTAAAGCCTCTATTGCATGCTTGAGACCTTTGTTGGTCACAATAACTAGAAAGCTTAGGGATAAATTGTCAGTAAGGACTGTTAGCCAAAGGAATAATATGAACTAGCACAAACCAGTAACCAGCTAATTTTACCCAATGACTATACAGATTATCCAGAGTGTGCACATCAAAGAGACGTACATGAACTCAACGGTCCGCACAGGAGTGGTATTACTGATCCACCTTAAAAAGAAATATGGCAACAGTTATAAAGGTCTGATGCAATACATCTTTCAGATGATGTATGGAAAAGTAAACGTGCGTTGTATTGACTGATCTACGACCATGCAGAAGTTAGATTGTGTTTTGTCACAGAATTTTCACACAATACTTTATTCTCTTATAATTTGTAGCAAGTTTTCTTTTAAAAGCAGCACAAGTGGAATATGCTCTATATTGGGAAAACTTGGCTACATGAAATGCTGAAATTAGCTCATTTCCCTTCCTTTAAAAATTCAAACCTGCATGTTGGGAAGAGGAAGCTTTGAGAAATGATTTTCATTTAGAAAAACTGAACAGTTTTTAAGTTCAGTTGGAGTATTCTGAAATATGCATACTATAATAAACAACTTTATGAAAATAAATTATTCACTTACACTATTCAGTTAAAAGCTTCAGCCAAAGACAATTATTTTTTTTCTTCTACTATCCTGGCTAGCACTTAATCCTTCACTAACATTACATTGGCACTTCAGGCCCTGCCATTGTGAAAATTGACCATTATTGCCAAGTCTGCCTTTCTTCCCACTCCCCCACCACTCTTACCCCTGGCATTTAAGTGGATAATGTAAATAACCTCTATTCTCTCTTCTTCAACTTCAATGAGAAACAAGGTGTGGAAAATAATTCACTTCCAAAGGTATTCTGGAGAAGCAAGTCATAAATACTCACAACTGAAGTCCAAGAAATAGAATCTCTCTGAACAATATTAGGGAATGGAATGGTTCATTTCTTCAAATCTTAAACATTAGGCATAAAGGTTTCAAATAGAAAAGTCACAGACTAAAGTTTAAAAAAATTATACAAGTTTCTTTGTGTTGCACTGGAGTACAGGTGATTAGCACCGCAGCCGAGAACAAGACGCCAAGAGCAGAAACCATAGGTGACTTTCCTTTTTTTTTCTCCTTCATGGTGGATTAAATTTTAACATTGTGCATCTCACCAAATGGTTTCATTGGATCAACTAAATGGACATGTTTAAGGTTGGCATCAGGCATGACGCCCAAAAAGCTAAACGGGAATTATGTCACTGACAATCAAGACACATGCACACACAATACAGAAAAAGGATACATATTCAAAAAGGTCGCTCACAAATCAAACTGAACACAAGCAAAACATAGTACATGAAGCACAATTTAAATAAGCTCTTAAAATTATAATGTTGAATTTTCTTCTATAGTCACCCCGATTTCAAACAAATCCTAACTAAGCCACAAAGAATTCCAAAACATTAATAAGATATTTAAAGATCAATCTATAAAAGGTAAAAACTTGCAAATGATATGATTAAAGGATTGTTAAAGGTTGGATTTGTTTTTCAAGAACAATTAAAAGAAAGGCAAGAAACATATTTTTCCAGTATAAAGTTTAACTGTTAAAGTAATAACATTTCAAGATGCAGAATCAGCAAGAATTCAGAAAAACATTAACTTCCACATTTTTTTAAAAACATACTTGCAGTGGTATAATAATATATTTCTTAAGTTCCTGGAACATTAATCTGCAGACAATTTCAAATTCCATAATGGCAACTGGTAAGTTAAATTCAAGAATCAATCTGAAAATAATAAGTTATTACTAATGACAATAAAAAAAAATCACACACTCGTACAAAGACTACTTTAACAGGTTTCAATAGGGACATTTAATGTCACAGAAATGTATACGATACCTACTGAAATTCTTTTTATTCAAGGACAGACCCAATGTGCTAGTCACATTTTATCAAACCAAAAGCACATCATTAGTAGAAAACAACAAATTACTAACAAGAAATTAGAAATTGAATTGTAAGTAATGTGAACAGCAAATGAGACAACAATGAAAAAACTAAAATTTATATCCTCTACAAAGATCATCTGCAGCTCTAGCCAAGTCAATGTGATTGGGCAAAATAAAAGGTGCAATTCTAGAATGCAGAGGTTGCTACTGCAGATGGACAAGAACAGCTCTGGGTTAAAATGATCTCACACTTACATTTCTGCAGTATTGTGATACATTAACATCCCTCACTTTTTTGAAGTCTGCTATATAAAGTTGCACGATGCAGGGAAACCAGATCATCCTTCATTCCTGTTGGTAGCACTTCTAAATCTAACATTAGGCCATAGTTAATAAGCTAGAAATGCTAAACCAGTTGCCCACCCCTGTAGTGCCTAGCTCCCAAAAGCACAGTTAATTTCTTTGGAGAAGCAGCTGGGTTCTATAAACATCCTTGTCATTATTAACCAGGCAAAAAAAACATTTTCTAAATGCAGACAGTCAGAAGTAATAACAATAAAAGCATTAACAAAACCTACTTTGGTTTAATTGGGTCTGGTGGTGTTTCTTCCAACAGATCATAAAGGTAGTTGTTGTAGATTTCAATATATGAAACAAACACACTATACACGCTGTCCTCATCCACTCCCTCAGCCTTGCAATGTTCAGGCACTGTAATCATATCTGCAAACTCAGGATCCATTCTCTGCCTGTTGAAATAAAAATAACATTTAGTGCAACAATGATTAAAGGCAACATAAAAAAGTTAAACAAATATGCAAATATTTAAATATTACTTCAATAATGAATAAATCTCAATCAATATGCTATAAATGTGAAGTTCAGCACCATTCCTTGTGTTCTAGATTTTCTCAAACTTAGTTTCCATATTTCCAAACAACCACATCATCCAAATGGGATGACGTTATTTTAATTTTCCACCTGATTCTTTGGCAAGGTGTCTACATGATAGCGAGTGCAGTGGTGGTGAGTCTAATAACAGTAACCTTGTATCATCCAAGACCAATGCACTCAGTAGACAGAAATCAATACTTGCTATAATAATGCAAGAAACAAAGTAAGCAGTCCAAAGGTAGAAATTACCATAGATTAATAAAGAATATACAATGAGCTGCACTTGAAAGAATTCAGCTTAAGCTGTTACAATGCTAGAAAGATTAAATTATGCGCCTTTGTTCCCTACCGTAATTTAAAAGGAAAATATGAAGTGGAAGTAAGTTTCCTCTACAACTTCCTCCCAAATCCCAATAAGTTAGTTGTCATCTAGTGTGGGAAAATGGTAGCATCTGGCGGGAGGGGGAGGGGGGTGGAGGGAGGGTTCGGGTAATGGATTAATAGAATGTTGGAAGAACGGGATTAATATAGGATTAATGTAAATGAGTGGTTGATTGTTCGATCAGACTCTGTGGACCAATAAGCCTGTTTCCATGCTGTAACTCTCCATGACATTACTCACCAAAAGAGTTAAGCAGAGACTCAAGCATGGATTTCAAGTACCTGGATATCTTTGGAGTTGCAGATGGCTGGGCATCTCTTTTCTGACGTTCCAACAGAGCATCAACTTCATTCTGCACTTCCATTGCATTCTTATCATCCGGCTTGAAAACCTACACATTAGATAGACATATCATTCAAAATTAAGTTAACCCAGCTTGTTAAATCTGTACACATTGTCAAAGTTTTTGGACAGATCATAGTTCATGAATGAACACCCAACCAGCTGTTCATCACTAAATGTGAGATTGAATAGCAGACGATTTAACCAGAAGTTTCCTTACTCAGCACCCTGAGAGCCAGGACCCCTGCCTTTGATGGTACTCAATAATGTTACACACAAGATGCTGAGGCCATGATTAAAGAAGTTTGCTGATGATCACCCATCTGGTTGACAATATGAAAATAAGCAGGACAATACTGATAATAAGTAAGACAATTTGTAGACTGTAGAATCTATCAACAGACTGAGGATGCATACAATCTGGAATTCAAATCTGATAAATACAAGGTAAAACATTAAGATTAAATAAGGCAATGCACAATAAATGATAGGATAGCAATTCAGATAGAGAACAAAAGCTGCACCACAGATTTCTGAAGATAACTATTCAGATGACATCCTAACTTCTTTGCTTTAGCGGTGCAACGTACTATAGAAAGAGATTACAGAGATCATGCTAGACTTGTGTTAAAACAAATGTTAGACCAAAAGGTATAACTGCACACAATTCTGATCAGTTTACAGAAAGGGTGCATTGGCACTGAGAAAGGATGCAAATGACAATTACAATGATGTCAGGATCATCATATTTTAGCCAAATCTTTCCTTGCCTCTGGCATAAATACCAAGAATCAGTTTGAAATATAAAATCGAGGGAACCAGATAAAGTAAATAGAAAGATCCTACAGCACTGTCCACTTCTAAATCCACAAATTGTATCCCTACCAGACAGTCTATGACACAATTATATTGCAACATACGGCTCAGGGCAGAAGAAAACATAAAACGAATCTCAAAAATGTTAGATCATTTACAGGGGGAAAAACTATAGAGACACAGTGGGGGGAGGGAAATCCATGCATTCTTTTGCATTTTAAAACCACCAAAAGACAGAAATGATCTAATGACACCATTGTAATATTTATCACTCAGGTCAAAGCATTTTTGTAAACAAAGGAAACTTCACAGCAGTGAATTAAAACAAAGCCTTTTCATAAGATAAGAATTAACTTAATAAAATGTTAAATTTGTATACGTGCAAGGCCATTCAGTCCACATCTCATCTGATATACCTGCTCTACATGGCACATTCCTTTTCTCAGCATCTAATGTCTATTAACTGCAATAATGGATTCAAATTATTTACATTTGAAATTCAGCATGGAAAGTAATTTATTCTAACATGTTTTTAATTCACTTTTATTTTTGTAAAAATTCATTTGCATCAATCTGTTAAAATCCAAATGGGTATAGGTGACATTTACCAGATGGCTTGCGGAAATCATATCCTAAACTAATGGCAATTGGTAGATGCATGTTTATGGTTAAGGCATTCCAATAGGAATCAATCAGTAGATACAGAATGCTGCATCAGGGTGCTGGCTTCCTGAACAGCGGAATTGACACTTGTACCAAGCAACCAATATTTCAACACCAGGAAAGGCAGCTATTCAACAAACAACAAAAAGAAAATTAAGCAAAACAGATAATTAAACGAAGTATAGTCATTTCACACCTCCCATCCCAAGGAAAGGTATCCATCATATTAATGCTGTTGTTTTTTTAAGTATACAAAAAGGAAGCAGTGCCACAGTTAGCAGAACTGGTAGCTCACAGTGCCAGAGAGTTGCTTTCATTCCTGAGCTAGGGATCTGTCTGTATGGAGTCTGTACTTTCTCCTCTCAACTACATGGGTTTCCTCCAATACCTCAAGGACTAGCTGGTTTCTAGGATAATTGGTTACTAGAAATTGCCCCTAGTGAGCAGGTAAGCGGTATGTTCTAGGGAGAAATTATGAGAATGTGGAGAGAATAAAAACAAAGTATTAGTTTAGAAGTAGTTAACAGTCAGTGTAACACTTGGCGGGGTGGAGATACATCTCTACCAAAGGAGACAAAGCTCTCCATGCCTCTGCTAGCCTGCAGTTCACCCTTGGGCAGGGTATAGCAACCACTCAATCCCATGAGCAGGTGGTGGATGGTCTAATGAACAGCTGGTGCACACCCCAGTCCTGGTTATGCAACCACCAATGCCAGGCAGACAATCTCTGAAGAGTATTGATAATGGCTAGGGTCATCAGACTTGCAAAATCACTGCCCAGAGGGAAGCAACGGCAAACCACTTCTGTAGAAAAAAATTGCCGAGAACAATCAAGGTCAAGGATAAGACCATGGCTGCCCTTATCATACAACACGACACATAATGATGATGATGAATACTTGGCAGGCCGAAGGGCCCATTTCAATGTTGTGCCTACAACAACATTGCTGAACAATAATACTTACGTAACGCTTTGCTTGAAATGGCCCAATACTACAAAAAATCATGTCCAAGCACCTGGGCAGAAGACCACCATCTCCAGGAGATCCAGTCATTGTATGTGTTTTACCACTTCCAGTAACGCCATATGTAAACAGCAAACCTGATGGGCAATCAACACATAGCTCATTTACAGGAATATTCTTATGTTCTGACCCCCCCCCCCTCCACCCCACAACCATATTAGAAGGTACAGCTTTCTACTCTGGATATTATTGTCGCAGTACAGCAAAATTATAAACAGTTTGAACCCAGATAATATTAACATATCTTCCTTCGATATCCAGTTTTAGATCGTCTGGTAAATTCCTCATACATTTTTGAACTTAAGTGGATATGTTAATATTGGAATAAGTTTTAAAATATTTTTGAAAACAAACTGTGCAAATTTGCTTATATCAAGGAAATAATGGTATTGTTCCTGGAATTAGAACTGAAACCATATTTTTATAGCATCTAACTGACATACCATTTTTGCCATGAATCAGATCTTCTACTAGGGGCTGAGCAACAACATTGAATAGTTCTTTCTGAGTTGTGAAGGCACCAAAGACTTCTTTAAAACAATACTGCATCTAAAAGTGCAATCAGAGAATTCAAATTTAGATTGCTGAAATTGCCATAAACAAGAGATGATAGCATATGGCTCTAGATCTCAAGTTACCTCTTTGAATTCCCCATTTCGGTTGACTCTAATCCCATCAGGTGGATGAAGCTGGATTGTCGTACTACTGATGACGTCAACACAACATGCATCGTCACTCGCAGTCAGTGGTCGAACACGGCAATATACCTGTCAGCCAACATGAGTGCCAAGAGTTATTACATATCATTAAAGGTAAAGTTCTAATTTAATGTAGTACACTATGAAACTGATGCACCAAGTAGGATGACCAGGAGAAACAATTGGCTGAATTGTGAACTGTACAACATAAGCATTCCAAAATGCAGGTACAAGTTTAGAAAATAAAATATCCGCTATTCACTGCATGCTGGTGGGCCTGAAAAAGAATCATATTGTACAGAAGGAGGCTGTTCTGACCAGAGGCTTTACACTTCTTCAAAGTTCAACCCAGTTGAACCCACTTCATTCCTCTTCTGCAAAGTTTTTTCTCCTTCAACTATTTATCAACTTGCTTCTGATGGCTGGTACTGAATCTCAACTCTACAAAGCAGGGAATTCCAAGATTTAGCCACCTTTTGCCATTCACTTCTAGTTGGCCAACTGGCCATGCGAACAACTTTTATTCATTACTTATGCAAATTGTTTGATTTTAAAATCTGTCTAATACCCAAGATTTCTTCTGTACACTTGCCACAATACATATATAATGCAGAGAGCAGAAATGGACACAATATTCAAGACTGTGCTGATCTGGCATATCTATGCTACATATGCTGATCTAAAATTAGCATGTCCTTCTAGAATTTATACCCTATAAAACCCAGGGGCCTTTTGCCCTAACTGCACCATGTACTTTTTCTTCCATATTCAGATTAGTGCAAGCACTAGTTGTCTGCAATTCATTATGGTATCACCTCATTTTTCCTACCAAAGTTTAAAGCACTTTCAATTTCATCTACCTCAGGTCTGTCCAGCCATCAGCCTATCTTCTGTCAATTCAATCTTCTTCACCATTTTCAAATTTCAGTTTTTATCATTATGCCCAGTATCCCCAATTGCAACTGTAATGTGGTCCTAACAAAATGTCTTTGGACACCAATATACACAACAGCTGGCGGTAACTTTATTCATTAGAACAAAAACATGCAGAATTGAAAGATGTTACAACTTTAATCACAGCAGCTAGAATCATAAATATTCTCTGATAGTAAGTAGATCAATAAATCTTGAAATAAAGGTTTTCCTGGAACTTACGCCAACTGGATCCTTGGGGCGGTTATTTGATGGTTTCTTGACTGGACGTCTAGGAGTCTGTAACCGCCTATATACATAAAAAACTAAATTAAATTTAGAATTCTATCAGACAAGTGACTACAAATTTTCACATTAAGACCTGTTGTAATTTGAATGCAAATTAGACCTAGAGTGAGAACATACTGAATCTTTCAAGCAAAATGAATGTGAACACAAAATCAGCTGTCATGATCCAAGGAGTAAAATAACATTGTTGTAGAACTGACTAAAATGGAAGTATATTGATTAGGATTAATAATTTGGTGACAAGTATACAGAAGCTCCTATGTGTCAACATCTCTGAAGATCTATCCTGGGCCTAACATATTGATGCAATTACAAAGAAGGCACAGCAGTGGCTATCTTTCATCAGGAGTTTGACAAGACTTGGTATGTCACCGATGACACATTCATTTCTATGGATGTACCATGGAGAGCACTCTAACTGGTTGCATCTGGTATGGAAGGGATTGGAAAATGCTGTAGAAAGTGGAAACTCAGCCAGCTCCATCATGGACAATAACCTCCCCAGTATCAAGAACACCGTCAAAATGCAATGCCTCAAAAAGGCAGCATCTGACATTAAGAACCCCCATCACCAGGACATGCCCATTTCTCATTGCCAGCATTAAGGTGGTGGTACAGGAGCCTTAAGACACACACTGAACATTCCAGGAACAACTTCTTCCCCTCTGCCATCAGATTTCTGAATCGACAATATCTGTTAACACTTCCTCACTAACTTTTCTCCTTTTTGAACTTTTAATTTTTTAAACATATACTTATTGTAATTTAAACGTTTTTCCCCATTAAGTATTGCAATGTACTGCTGATGAAAAACATCTCACGAACACTGAAACTAAATCTGCTTCTGAAGTTGTGGAACGTATCAAATTAATTCTGGAACAGTGAAACTCTACTGTTGTAAAAACCTATCTGACTCATTTTAGAAAGCTGCTTTCTTTACCCAGTGTGGACCGGCTGTTGTCCGACTTTCAAAGGAATATGGTTGACTCTTAACTGTCCTCTGAAATATCCCTCAAGTTACTCAATGGAGTTATAAATGAGGAAATTGGCCAATACACGGCTCCCAAAAAACACATGGGAGTGGGGGGGAGGAAAAAAAACAGGAAAAGTAGATGGAGGTTTTTTTAAACAACAATCTCTTGTGGCTGTGGTCAGGGAATATTGGATATTCCTGCCACTGGCTTGAAGGAGAATGGTTAATTTTGAGACAGGATTTTTTGCCAGCACTGGTGCATTAATGGTGTACTTAGGTCCCAAAATAAATTAATGATGTACAGGACATGTTAAAGAACATTACTCTGCCTACAGTTGTTTTTTTTAAATGAGCTTTGTGATAATTGCATTCATTACATACTCAATCCCAATTACTTTGATTTAAATGGAATTCCTGAGACATTCCTCAAACTTGGGAAAAGGATGAGGAGAAATTATGGAATGACAGACTTTATTAGGCTGTTCAACATGAATTAGATGATCCATATTTGCACAAAGGCATTCACATTACCTGGCATACTCAGAAAGCCCCCACACCCAAAGGTGAGATAAAACATTACAATACAAGAATGTGTCGTCATGCCCAAGGACAAATGGTGTTGGAGAAGCACTCTTTGACAACTGACCACGTAATCGCTTGCACAGCATTAAGGACAACATCGGGATAATATGTTCTAATCAGTACATCAGCAGCAATACAATCAGCAGCTAGATAATGTGCAGCACCAATCTTCATTACAGCGAAATGCTGCCGATGATTTATATTGTGAAAAAGAAAATCTGCAGATGCTGGAAACACACACACACACACACACGAAACCCAGCAGGCCAGGCAGCATCTATGGAAAAGAGTAAACAGCTTACGATTCCGGCCAAGACTCTTCATCAGGACTGAAGAGAAAAGATGAGAAGTCAGAGTAAGGAGGTGGAGGGAGGGGAGGAAGAGGTACAAGGTAGAAAGTGATTGGTGAAACCAGAAGTGTGGGGGGGGGGCGGAGAGGGGTAAAATTAAAAGCTAAGAAGTTGATTCGTGAAAGAAAGGGTTGGAGAAGGGGGAATTTGACAGGAGAGAACAGAAGGCCATGGAAGAAAGGGAAGTGGGAGGAGCACAAAGGGAGGTGATGGGCAGGTAAGGTAAGGTGAGAGATTGCAATGGAAATAGGGAATGGCGAGGGGTGGATTACCTAAAGGGTGAGAAACTGATGTTCATGCCATCAGGCTGGAGGCTATCCAGAGGGAATATAAGGTGAATGTGGCCTCATCGTGGCAGTAGAGGCCATGGACTAACATGTTGGAATGGGAAGTGGAATTAAAATGGGTAGCCACTGCAAGATCCCACTTCTTCTGGTGGACAGAGCACGCAGGTGCTTGGCAAAGGGTCTCCCAATCTACGTTGGGGATCTCTGATATACAAGAGGCCACACTGGAAGCAGTGGACACAGTATATGACCCTAACAAACTCACAGGTGAAGTATCGCCTCACCTGGAAGGACTATTTGGGGCCCTGAATGGTACTGAGGGAGGTGGTGTAAGGGCAGGTGTATTGTAGTACTTGTTCCACTTGCAACAATAAGTGCCAGGAGGGAGATCAATGGGGAGGGATGAATGGACAAGGGAATCACATAGGAAGCAATCCCTACAGAAAGCAGAATGTGCGCACGCAGTGCAAAGTTGTGCTTCATGGAGGTATCCTGTTGAAGATGGCAGAAGTTACGGAGAGTTTGTGCTGGACGCAGAGGTTGATGGGTGGTAGGTGAGGACAAGAGGAAACCTACATATCACTGGTGGGGTGGTGGGAGGATGCAGCGGGCGCAGACATGCACGAAATGGAAGAGATGCAGTTCAGGGCAGACGGAGCGTAGGAACTTACCGAAAAGGTAGGTGCTGGTGCTCCTCCCCCTTCCCTTTCTTCCATAGCATCCTGTCCTCTATCAGATTCCCCCTTCTTCAGTCCTCTTTCTTTCACCAATCAACTTCCAGGCCTCACCCCTCACCTTCTACCTTGCATTTTTTCCTTCCCTCACCCCCACCTTCTTACTCTGAATTCATCTTTTCTCTCCAGTTCTGAAGGGTCTTGGCCAAAATGTCGACTGTTTATTACCCCCACCCCCATAGATGCTGCCTGGTCTGTTGATTTATATTGTGATTTCCTTTTGAAAATCCTTCTGTTTTTATCTGTCCATGTTTCAAATACTCTACTTGCAGATATCGCCAAAGTGAGGCAGCTACTCATGCAAACAAAAGAAATTTTCAATGCAATGACTACATGAGTGGTCAAAATGATAGCAGATGGAATACAATGTGAGGAAATGTCAACTGCACAAACATTAATTCAAAGATACAAGATTGAGTTATTGACAGATTAGATAAACAGGAAAGGCCATCAGTAGTACAGTATTGTCCAAAGTCTTAGTCACATCCATATAGGGTGCCCAAGACTATTGCACAGTACTGTACATTTTCTTTCCAGTTATTAAATAGTAACTTGTAGCATATTTGGTTCTACATTTACGTAGTTTCTTTGCCTGCAAACCTGAAATGTGATAAAGTCGGTAGCTGCTAAACAGATTTCTTATCTAAACTGGTTTGCAGTACAAAAGGAAACCATATATCCATGTTCCATGGTTACAATTAGTGCCAGATACAGCCAGTGAAGAGTTTCAGCCTGAACTATGCACTGTTTATTCCCCTGCATATATACTGCATGACTTGCTGAGTTCCTCCAGCATTTTGTGTGTTGCTACAGTCTGTTAGTTCCTTTCTTACTTTGCCATGCTTTCTGTGCAAGCTGAACTTGTCTGACCTGTATTATGATGAACATCTACAAAAACTGCTCTAACCACAAGATGTGCACCTGATTTGTGACTTCCAAAGAACCCTCTGGACAACATCTCCAGATCCAACCCAGAGGAGCAAATGACAGATTTTTTGCTACCATTTGATAGGGATAAAAAGACAAGCACATTAGAGGATACTAATAGATTTTCCCACACAGGATTTTATAAGCAACACTTAGATTTCAAATAAGTAAGCAACTCAACAACTTTAGTTCCTCAATCTCAAGCTTGTTTTCAGAAAACTTTTGAAAGCCTCAGCTAAATGGTTTACACAACTTATGGGCAGTACTGCTAAGATCCTGTCCAAGAAAAAGGAATTGGGAAGTCAAAGATGCAATTTCACTTTGGCGGCATTGCAAGTGACAGCTCTTGCTAGAAATAATCAACATGAAACTTTACCTCTCCAGCGTTTTCAATGCAATGTTATATAATTTCACTGGTAAAAACACTCTTTTATTCGAGTTTACAGAGTGGCTGTTGTGCTCTCTCGTGAAGGGGTATAGGATAGACTATACAACCATCATGATGAGACTCTGAAGAACATAGACCACTTCTCACCTGTCAGCACAGGCAGACATCTATGGTGAGGATGATTTCAACAGGCCAGTAGCTTTTAGCTGATAAGGAAAAGGATGTTTGCATTGCAAAACTTCAGACTGATGACAAAGCTCATGGTCTGCTGGGGAGCAGTGATACTGAATCTCCTATACAGGTCTGAAATCGAGATCACTTATAGCAGACACCTCTAGGGACAGGAAAGATGCCACCAAGCTTGCCTCTGAAAAGCCCTCAAATCCACTGGCAAGTCTGGTTCACTGATGACAGGGGGCATCAGTTGTAGTGAGAACTAGGCCTCATGCCTTGGGCTTGCTTGTTGCAGCCATCCAGGAGGCAAGACTTTGGGGGCAGTGTGGTGCAGCATCCATGCTGGATTGCAGTCTGGCCTCCAGTGTTCATTCAGTGGAAGGAAAGCTAGATTGTGTGCATTCGTCTGTGG
Organism: Mobula birostris; assembly: GCF_030028105.1. Lineage (NCBI taxonomy): Eukaryota > Metazoa > Chordata > Chondrichthyes > Myliobatiformes > Myliobatidae > Mobula > Mobula birostris. Next base: position 5,850,884 of record NC_092383.1, read on the forward strand.
ATCGATGGGGCTATCTTTATTTATTTTGCCTGAGCACATGTTTATTGGCATCTTGTATGTGCCACGTGTTGTGTATGACTGTTGTTAATGTGTTCTGCACCTTGGTCATGGAGGGATGATGTTTCATTTGGCTGTATTCATGGGTACTCATGCACAGTTGAATGATAATTGAATTTGAACAGGACACGTTTCCTCTCAGGCTAAAACCTCTAGCACAGAAACTCTAGCTGGACTGCCCGTTCAGAGAGGCCACATCATTTCCATGCCTGATGCAACACTCTCAAAATAGACATTACGTACCAAGCTCTGTTACGGGGAGAGATTTGAAAGTAGAGAGGAGATGAAGATTCAACAATGTGCCCATTGCTTCCTTCAAAACATGCAATGTCCTCAGACTCAGGAACTCCTGCCCAAAATGAAGGGACGTTAAGGATGTAATTGAGAATCTCCGATCCACACATCAAGCATAGGCAGTGGAAGGAGTACACTACCTCACACATTAACCACTACCCATCTATAGAAGAGCCAGCAGTTCACTTCAAAATCCACCAAACTGAAGTGGAAGCAAGTCATTCTCAAAACTGAGGGACTGTCCAAAATAACAACGCAAAAAAAAACCTAATACAAAACATATTCGAATCTTCAAGTATCTGGGCACTGTGCTGGTCTAATTGCCAAAAGGTAGGATCAGATTAAAAGGAAACTGAAGGACCACAGCTTGATAATGTCATGGTCAACACATTCAAGGCACTGGAAATCCAACCACTAATATTTCCTTCCCTTCCTTCTCACCCCATTACCCTCCCAACAACATTGACCACAGAATCCAAGTCTGTACTCAAGAATGTAACTGTTCATGGTGGAACTAGGACATTCAAACCCAAATAATGCTGTTGTATCAGTGCCTGTTGCTTCTTTCTCATTAGTGGATATATTCTAAAATAAGAAAAAGTTTATTTTTTTATATATATATATATAGTATTCAGCACCCCCCCCCCCGGAAATCTTTGTGTTTTATTGTTTTACAACGTCGATTTGGCTGTTTTGACACTGATCAACAGAAAAACACTTTCGTGTCAAAGAGAAAACAGATCTCTACAAGGTTATCTAAACTAATTACACGTATAATGTAAACAAGTTTTATATGTATATAAAAATAAAAGAAATTGATTGGGTGGCAGGATGGAGATGTGTCTCTACAAAAGGAGGTGTAAGGCATTCCTTCCCTCTGCTAGCCTGCCCGCCACCCTTGGGCAAAGTGTAGCACCTGCTTAGCCTCCGATCAGTGACATGAAGCCATGGGAGAGTTGATGGATGGTCATATGAGCAGCTGCTGCACATCACATACTGGTTATGCAACCACTTACACCAGGCAGACAATTTCTGAAGAGTACTGATAATGGATAAGCTTGGTGCTGGAGGTGGCAGCAGTTGCAGAGAATTATGTGCTGGACGCGGAGGCTAGTGGAGTGGTAATCGAGGACAAGAGTAACCCTATCCCTGGTAGGGTGGTGGAAGGATGGGGTGAGGGTAGAAGTGTGTGGAATGGAAGAGATGCAGGTGAGTGTGGAAGGAGGAAAGCCCTCTGTTTGAAGGAGGAGGACAGTGTACATGGTTTGTCAGATATTCAATTGTAGAGGGGAAGAATCTGTTCCTAGAACATTGAGTGTGGGTCTTCAGGCTCATGTACCTCCTCCCACTTCTCCGTGGATTGTCACCCTGTCGTGGTGGAGAAGCTTGTGTGGTCCTGTGATCCCGAGAGCAGTGCCGTCCCGTCTGATAGGGTCACCCAAGGCGGTAAGGTTGAGGATGAGGTCCCTGACAAAGAACAATCCATCCAAGACCTCAACCGTGGAGCAGGCGGACGAAGTTACTTTGAACTCAACGGCTGTGAAGGCGGATGAAGGCTGCAACAAATCCATCAGCTGCAATCGTCATGGTTTCCATGCCATTGGAATCAGTTGGTTGATTTGTGAAGTATTGTGTGCTTCTTGGAGTGCAACATCAAGTACATGTTAAACAAATACACGCACAGACGTCTTCACTCTGTGGGCCACTTCTTCAGAACGAAGACCATCATCCTCGACCTCGAGGGATAGCCACGACGACGACCTCCTCCCAGGATAGTGTTTGCATTTAGGATATAAACACTGATCCACTTTTTCACTCCTTAGCTCAACAGTCTGATCTGGTTTTATGAAAATTCCTGGACTGCTGCACTAATTGAGAAGTGATTTATAAAGACAAACCATTATTAAATCAGGAAATGCTCTGCCTCTTTTTAAAAAAAGTGAGACACCTGAACATGAACAATGGCAATACAGTTAAATATTCAGCCAGAACTCACACCATGGAACCGATGAACTCTACATTAAAGATAGTGTCATGTGTGAAGCCAAGCAGAGCTGCAGAACAGATGACGTTAATGAGAGAGATAACGAGAGACAACGGAGAGCCATTCAAAATGCTAATAAGAGAGAAGAGAGAGATAACGAGAGAGACACACAATTCAGATGTTGCCTGAAACCAACTGTATCTCTCTCCCTCCCCCCCCCCACAACGGTACAACAGCGATTACTTCGAACTACACCAGACTGAACTGAACTTTGCTTCACCTTAAGACTGATCATTTTACCCCTAGACTGCGATAGAGCTTGGTTGATTCCTATTACCCTATTTCTGTGTATATCTGTATACTATCATTGCTAACCTGTTACATTTATATCCTTGTGGTTAGTGTACTGTATTATCTATTTTTGTTAATAAACTTTATTAGTTTCTAGTAAACACAGACTCCAACGTGTGTTCCATTTCTGCTGGTTTGACAACCCAGTTACGAGGTACATACAATAGCAACACACACTAAACACTGGAGAAACTCAGCAGTTAGGCAGCATCTATGGAAAAGAGTAAACAGTCAACATTTCCAGCCGAGAGCCTTCATCAGGACTGGAAAGGAAGGGAGAGATGCCAGAATAAAAAGGTGGGGGACAGTAGGATAGCTAGTTGACAGGTGAAGCCACGTAGGTGGGAAAGGTAAAGGGTCCGGGGGGGGGGGTTATAGGCAGGTGAGAAGAGGTAAGAGGCCAGAGTGGGGAATAGAAGGGGGGGTGTGTGGGGGAAGAGAGAAAGGAAATTTTTTTTTAAACTAGAAGGGGAAATTTATATTCATGCCATTATATTGGAGGCTACCCAGATGGAATACAAGGTGATGCTCCTCAACCCTGAGGGTGGCCTCCATCATGGCACAAGAGGAGGTCATGAACCAACATGTCAGAATGGAAATGGGAATTGGAATTAAAGATAGGGTATTACTATTTGAAACCAGTTAAAAAAGTATTTGTTTTCAATAAACAGATAAAGCCCTCCTCTGCCATCGCTCCTAAAACATTATCAGCCTCTTATAGAAACATAGAAAACCTACAGCACAATACAGGCCCTTCGGCCCACAGAGTTGTGCTGAACATGTCCCTACCTTAGAAACTACTAGGCTATAGAAACATAGAAAACCTACAAGTCTATACTCAAGAATGTAACTATTCATTGTGTAACCCGATATAAACCATTATCTCACCATTATCCAGAATGGCAAACAAAGGATGGTGGATTGTTGGAGCTCCCTCCCACTGTTGATTACATTTAAGTGCAAAAATCAGTATTTTTGTGGATACTGTATTGAGGGAATTGGGAACTATAAGGACAGCGCAGACTGGATGGTCTAGTTTCATAGGTTTTATCCTTTTACCAGGAATTTAAAGATCAAATTACATTTATTATCAAAGTACGTATCACTATACAACTCTGAGATTAGTCTTCCTCTAACAGCCACAAAACAAAGAAACATTATGGAACCCATTCAAAAAACATTTTGACGTTTCAAATATTTCATCTGTAAATTTAATCAACCAAAATGATTACAGTTTGAAAAAAGTAAAATAACCACTGATTTAAATCGTCAAGCAAACTAACACAATTAAAAATAAATTTAAAAAATCATGATTTAAATAGTTAGTGACTGATTTAAACAGTTAACTAAAACTAACATAATAAGTTCACTAAGGTGATCATGGCTTAAAAGGTAAAAATTAGCTTAAGCTTCAACTAAAATGATAAGTAAAAAGAGTTATCCAATGAAGTTGTTAAACAAGAATTGGCTTGAACACCTAACATGCAAATAAAATTATCCCAAGTGATTATCTTTTGAAAGTTTGCGACCACTGGTTTAACCAAAACCAGCATGACAACAGTAAGTTATCCCAGAGCAATCAGTTTAAAAGTTTAGCGAGCACCTGCTTAAACCATTAACTACATTAAAATTAATTTTTAAGAATGGTAATCTTAACATTTTTAACCACTGCTCATTGATAATTAACTTAAAACCAGCAGAGACTCTAGTTAAAGGAGAAGTTAACTTTATGGGCCGATGATCCCAGGCTCTGCTGACCAGAAGGTGATCCGGCCGGCCACTGACTACTTTAACCAACCAACTTGGCACCGGGGTCGGGACGTCGGGGAGTAAGCGGGGGGGGGGGGGGGGTGATGACAGGCCCCGGATCCCCGAGAGGGGTCAGTCGGTACTCACGCCGCCTTCATGCCGCCGCCGCCGCCGTCGCCCTCGCTCGCTCTCCGCCGCCTAGCAGCACAGTACCGCGCGCCGCCCGCCAACCGCCACCATTTCAAATCCCGCGCCCCTCATTGGCTCTACGTCAGGTGCCCCCACTCTATTGGTCTAACTACATCTCCAGCCCGCCTTTCCTGGTGCAATTGGGTAATTTGATGCCAGTCATTAAGACTGTCCTCTGATTGGTTAATTTTCCCTTCTTAACATAAGTAGTTTTTTTTGAGCTAATGGTCGATAGATTTTTTCATTCCATAGGATAAACTGGTGTCATTCAAATCCTGACGAAGGGTCTCGGCCGGAAACGTCGACTGCACCTCTTCCTAGAGATGCTACCTGGCCTGCTGGGTTCACCAGCAACTTTGATGTGTGTTGCTTGAATTTCCAGCATCTGCAGAATTCCTGTTGTTTGCGTTGTCATTCAAGTATTATTAGTTCAACCTTCAGTATTCCTTATTCCATATTTTAATAGGAAGAGCTGTTGTCAATCAAATTTTTAGTTCACTGCCATTGGTTTAACCTTCCCTGTTCTATATTTTAATAGGAAGCAATGCTGTCGATCAACGCCTTTCTTCATTATCATTAGTTAAAATTCCGTCAATCAGAGCACACTGTGTCCCGATTGCTCTGCGTCATCACTGTCAATCATTACTGCCCACTTTTTACCCATCACACGAGAGTTGCTTCGTTTCCCAGCCTCTTTGATGTGTGTTGCTTGGATTTCCAGCATCTGCAGAATTCCTCATGTTTGCAACTTTTACCCAGCCTCTTTTATTATGTTTATTTGGTCTCTGCCAATCAAACAAAATATGTCATTTGATTGCAAACAACAGGAATTCTGCAGATGCTGGAAATTCAAGCAACACACACAAGTTGCTGGTGAATGCAGCAGGCCAGGTAGCATCTCTAGGAAGAGGTACAGTCGACGTTTCAGGCCGAGACCCTTCATCAGGACTACCTGTTCCTAGAGATGCTGCCTGGCCTGCTGCATTCACCAGCAACTTTGATGTGTGTTACATGTCATTTGATTGGATTGAATACCCTGTCAATCAATTGGTTTGCTTTTTTAAAAATTCTACAGAAGCTGGAAATCTGAAATAAAAATATAAAATACTGGAAGCTTTCAGCTTGACAGCAAATCAGAGAAATGCAATGTCTTTCCTACTGGAAAATCTACCAGTACAGCACAGGAACAGGCTTTTTGACCCATAATGTTGTACTGAATTAAATGTTAGTTGTCTTGCAGGCCCTGTACATTCATGTACCTATCTAAGAGTTTCTTAAATGCCCCTATCATATCTGCCACCACCAGCACCCTGTCACCTAAAACTCAGCCCTCACATCTCCTTTAAACTTACCCCTTTCTCATCTTAAATGCATGTCCTCTGGTTTTAGACACTTCAGCCTTGGGAAGAAATACTGGCTGTCCATTAATGCCTCTAATAATCTTATAAACCTCTATCAGAACCCGCCCCCCCCCCCCACCAGCCTCTGCTGCTCCAGAGAAAACAGCAGCAGTTTGTCCAACCTTTCGGTATAGCACTTTCATTAATCCAGGCAACATCCAAGTAAACCTCTTCTGCACCCGCTCTGAAGCCTCCACATCCAAAACTCCAGATGCAGCCTAACTGGAGTTTTCTAAATCTGCAACCTTACTTCCTGCTCTTGAACTCAATTCTTCAACGGGAGAAGCGGGAGGAGAAGATGGCGGCGCACCTGCGTGTGCGCAGCCCTCCGGTGAAAAATGATATCGTATCTGTTAAATAGGGGCCACGGACAATTTTGATTTGATGGAGAATGGATGTGAAAGCACAGAGGAACATCTGGAGAAATTTCTGAAACGCCCGTTCGCTGCTGTCATTACCAGACATCCCACCCTGCAAAAACTCATTTCAAGGAAGTAGCACCCCGCCACCCCCCGCCCCCACCGCCCGTCGACCTTCAAGGGTGTATGTAATACTTTGTTTAGTGATTTTGTCTAATCTGTAAACCAAGTTGGGTATATTCAGCAAATGTGACATTAAAATATGTACTTATATTATATTTTCATGTTTATTCTATTACAACTTTAAGCAAGTCTACAGGGAGTTTGGCCTCATCACGTAGGACATCAATAGCGTAGCTCCTTAGCAGCTAGCCAGCTAGTTTAAATAACGTTAGCTATGCTAATGAACGAATGACACCTGTTAAACTCACCTCAACATGTCTTTTACATTTTAACCCACCATGAGCAATAGAAAAGTCACTGTTGCAAACAGTGCAGCGAGCAACACTGTCATTATTTTTGAGGTCGACTGTAAAGCCCGCCCACAGAGAAAACTGATAGGTCTACTTAGCAGGGGTCCTCAACCTTTTTTGCACTGTGGACTGGTTTAATATTGACAATATTCTTGTGGACCGGCCGACCGGGGGCGGGGGGGGGGGCGTTGTTAATCACGACCGGAATATAGGTGATAAGTCAATAGCATCATAACATTTTAAGTAACGTTTGGATATAAACACACAGCGCATATTTTCCCCGTATGAACATATAAAATCCTTGCAACACACCAATATCGCTGAATCAGTGGGAGCCCTGGACTTGTTTTCCTGCAACAACACGGTTCCATCGAGGGATGAGGGGAGACAGCGATACTCGAAGGGGGCTCCTTATGTCCAGTCTATTCCGCAGTTTAGTTTTCGTTGCATTCATTGCAGAAAACTCCGCTTCGCAGCGATATGATGTTGGAAATGGAAGCAAAGTTTTCAGTGCTTTCGTGGCTATCTCAGGATACTTAGCCTTGACTTTGATCCAGAATGCCGGCAGAGATGTTATGTCAAACATACTTTTCAGCCCGCCGTCATTTACAAGCTCGAGGAGTTGATCTTCTTCCCACGCTGACATGGATGACGCGCAGGTAATGACCTCGCGTGCATTCAAGTTCAACAGTGCGTGACAGGGAATGAGGAAAGGTGCAAATGACTCATATTGTTTCATATCGCCAAATCATATTGTTCCCTCGTGGCCCGGTGGTTGGGGACCACTCTTAGCACGAAGAGAGACCAATCAGGATGTTCGCTGTCCCTCTCCCTCTCAAAAAAATCTATTTCCGTGATATTGTATGTAATTTCCGGGCGTCAGGGAGCCACTATCGATAGGCGGGAGACTCCCGGATCTTCCGGGAGAGGTGGGATGTCTGCGTTACTGTGTGGTCGGGAATCTTTCGGAGGGCAGGCCTCAAAATCCCCGGCCTTGCCTGCTTTTGGCGACCGAGAAGGAGGTCGAAACGTTCGGACAGAGATGGCGCTCAGTACTTGGTGTCAGAGAGCTGATCAGAGCTTGAAGTTTTCGGATGACTCAGAGTCGGACTGTGGTCGGGCATGACAGGGAGAGTTTTTCTTCCTTCTCCCGTCTGCGTGAGATGTAGGACATTTGAGAGACTTTGAACTTTTACTGTGCTCATGGACTTCTTCATCAAGTTATGATATTGTTGCACTGTTGTAACTATATGTTATAATTATGTGGTTTTGTCAGTTTTTTCGGTCTTGGTCTGTCTTGTGTTTTGTGATATCACACCGGAGGAAATAATGTATTATTTCTTAATGTATGCGTTACTAAATGACAATAAAAGAGGACTACGTGTCTTCATAATCCTATCCTAACTTGCTAGAAAGGTGAGCATGCCATCTGCCTTTGTTACCGTCCAATCAACCTCACTTGATAGGGTGGTAACGTGAGCTATGGACTTGGACCCCAAGATCTCTCTGTTCATCAACACGGTTAAGAGTCTTCCCATTAACAGTATACCGCAGGGGTCCCCAACCTTTTTTATGCCACGGACCAGCACCATGAAACAAGGGATCTGTGAACCCCAGGTTGGGAAACCCTAGTTTACAATCAAGAGAACATCTGCAGATGCTGGAATCCAAGCAACACACAAAAAGTGCTGGAGGAACTCAGCAGGTCAGGCAGCATCTATGGAAAAGAGTATAGTTGGCGTTTCGGGCCGAGACCCTTTGGCAGGACTAGTTTATTGTCTCTCTACATTTGATCTCTCAAAGTGCAACACTGCACATTTAACCGGGTTAAACTCGTTCTGTTACTTCTCTCTATGTATCTACAAATGATTGGTATATTTTATTTTATATCTTATCGTTCATTTTTTACTTGCAGTTTGCCTCCTTGGTTGTTTGTTAGTCTTTGAGGTTTTAAATTTAACCTATTGCATTTCTTTGTTCTACTGTCAATGGCTGAAAGAAAATGCATCTCAGGATAGGATATGTTGACATATATAGTACAGATTTCAACAATAAATTTACTTTGAACTTTGAAACAAAGCTGATCTTTTTTTTTATCTTTTGAGGTTAATGGGGAATTGGAACAAATATGCGAGCGATGATTGGGCAGATCATCATGACCATGGTGAATGGCCAACCCCTGTATCTCTTTTCTTATCATTCTAAGTTATTTGATGTCTTTATTTAATTTAATCCTAATTTAAAATTGATGTCTCTAACCCTCAATGTAGTTTATGTTTTCCATTCAATGGTTTAATCGTCATTATCATTAATAAAGATATGCCTAATTAATTCCCTGGTCTGTATTTATCTCTGCAATATTTGCATAATTACCGAAATTTGATTTGGGTTTCTATTGCTCCCACTTTCATTTCAGTGAAATTAGCACTGCAATTTCATTCATTTCTAAATTACCCATTTGCCCTTGACTGCTGCTTCGGATCTCGGCTCACTGCTGTCCTCAAGTGGGCAACGGTGGTACAGTAGCTCCATTCAGAAAATCAGAGAGACACTTGCACTCTCCAGATGTCATGAGAACAAGCTGGCAGCAATTTGAAAATGCAAATAACAACATGATAAGAATCAGATAAGAGCTGAAAAAAATTGTCTCCTTGTCTGCTCTCTGCCATTTGTTAAAAACTACTGCAGATACTGGAAAACTGAAATAAAGGCAGGGAATGCTTAACGTTTAAACTTATGGAGATACAGAGCACAGGAAAATGCCCTTTAGCACAAACGTCCATGCTGACCAGGACATATTTTCAAGATAATTCCATTTCCTAGCACTTGGCCCTTGTCCATCTAAGCCCCTGTCATCTATATACCAAGTTCAACAAAAATTTGTTATCAAAATATGTATATGTCACCACGTACTATCCTGAGATTAATTTTCTTGCACGGATTTACCTGAAAATAATGAAATAGAACAGAGTTTAAGAAAAACTATACATAAACATATACAAAACAGGTTGGAGATATGTCTCTACCAAAGGAGGTGTAAGGTGCTCCTTCCCTCCGCTAGCCCGCAGGTCACCCTTGGGTGAGGTGTATCACCTGCTTTGCCCCCCCCCCCCCCGATCAGGGTCATGTGAAGCCATAGGAGCAGGTGGTGGATGGTCGTATGAGCTGCTGGTGCATATCACAAGTCCTGGTTATGTGACCACCGACGCCAGGCAATCTCTGAAGAATATTGATAATGGCTGAGGTCACCCGTCTTGTAAAGACACTGCCCAGAAGAAGGCAATGACAAACCGCTTCTGTAGAAAAATTTGCCACGGACAATCATGGTCATGGAAAGACCATGATCGCCCACGTCATACAACACAGTACATGACAATGATGACGATGATGACGATGATGACGATGATGATGCATGAACAAGGCTGATTAACAATCAACGTACAGAATGATGATGAATTTTGCAAATAAAAAACACAAAGGACTCGAGTTGTAAATTGTCTTTGAAAGTGAGTCCATAGGTTGCAGAATCAGTTCAGTGCTGTGGTGAGTAAGCTCTTGTTCAGAAGTCTGAAATACTACCGCAAGTCTGAACTGAAAGCAGGGAATGCTGGGAACATTTGGCAGGTCAGGCAGCATCTGGAGAGGAGAAAATTCCAGGGCTGGGACACTTCATCATAGAGTAGAGAGCACTACAGCACAGAAAGAGGACTTTTGGTACATCTAGTCCGTGCCAAGTTATCATTCACCCGTAAGGAGCCTCTGTGCTTCATCCCTATGGTTTGTGTGGGTTTTCTCTGGGAGCTGCAGTTTCCTCCCACAGTCGAAGGGCATACTGATTAGTAGGTTAGTTGGTCATTTTAAATTGTCCCATGACTGAGCTAAGGTTAAATCAAAGATTGCTGGCTCAGTGACTTGAACGGCCTATTCCGTGCAGTATCTCTAAAAATAAACAAATAAACAACAAAGATAGATACAGATGAGCTGACGACTCAGGTATTCTGCAAACCAGGCAGCGTCCTTGGAGAGGGAATCAGAGTTAGCATTTCAGCTCAGCTACTCCTTATCCAGCTTTGGGGAGAGATTAGCTTTAGTTGTCACATGCACATTGTAACATTGAAACATACAGTGAAATGCATTGTTCGCACCGACGACTGAACTAGTCCGAGGATGTGCTGGGGGGGGGGGGGCAGCCCGCAAGTGTTGCCATGCTTCTGGCATCAACACAGCACACCCACAGCTTACTAACGCTAAGCTGTACGCCTTTGGAATGTAGGTGGAAACCGGAAGACCCGGAGGAAAGTCACACAGTCACAGGGATAGTGCACAAATTCTTTACAGACAGTGGCGGGAACTGAACCCAACGGGTGATTGCTGGTGCTGCAAAACGTTGTGCCAACCACTACGCTGCCGTAGCGCCCCGAGACTATTCATCAAGCAAGCTCAATGCAGTGATTCTTGTCAGCTCCCCAAGAGATTCAGGGTTGCCACCTGGAACGCAGGATGAGATAAGAAATTACCTTAAGATGGTATACTCACCGTGTAGCTTCCATGCCGTACCGCAAAATATTGGGGTAACTCCACTTTAGGACAAATACCCAGATTTGATTAGACCATGCCATGTCCTACGTTTGATCCCACAAAGACGTGATTCAGGATTGTTCAATGTCATTTCTTGTACACAAGTGTAAAGGAGAATGATATCATTGTTAATCTGGATCCGACGTAGCACAAAGAAAACACGAAAGATAAAGAACACAATAATAATAATAATGAAACACAGTAAGTATAAATACAGAGATGGCTTATATACGTAGATGGATTGTATTTCCATGAAGTGACTCTAGGCTGTACAGACGGTGACTGATGGAAAATAATAAAGTAGTGGTGGAGCCTTATTGTTTGGGGAAAGTTCTGAAACTGCTTTTGGGTCTGGTGGTCTTGGCATGGATGCTATGTAGCCTCCTCCCTGATGGGGGTGGGACAACTAGACTATGAGCAGAGTGGGTGGGATCTGTCTGATGTTACTGGTCCTTTGCCAGCACCTTTCTGCATACATGTCCTTGATTGCGGGTAGGCTGGTTCCAGTGCTGAGCTGGGCAGTTTTGACTACCTGTTGTGGAGCCTCCCTGTTTCCTGCAGTGCAGTTTCTGTACCATGCAGTGATACAGCATGTTAGCATGATGTTGTTAGGACGATGGGGCATGATTGCTTTTGGAAGTGCACCTCCAGCTAGCCAGGAGGCTTCAGTAGAAAACTAGTGAGGCCTCACTTGGAGTATTGTAAGCAAGTTTGGGCCCCTTATCTTAGAAAGGATGTGCTGAAACTGGAGAGGGTTCAAAGGAGGTTCACAGAGATGATTCCAGGAATAAACGGCTTGTCACATGATGAGTGTTTGATGGCCCTGGTCCTGTATTCACTGGAATTTAGAACAATGAGGGATGACCTCATTGAAACTTATCGAATGGTGAAAGGTCTTGATAGAGTGGATATGGAGCAGACGTTTCCTATGGTGGGAGAGTCTAAGACCAGAGGCCACAGAATAAAGGGACGTCCTGTTAGAACGGAGATGAGGAGGAATTTCTTTAGCCAGAGAGTGGTGAATCTGTGGAATTCTTTGCCACAGGCAGCTGTGGAATTCAAGTCTCTATGTATATTTAAGGCAGAGGCTGATATGTTCTTGATTGGTCAGGGCATGAAGGGATACGGGGAGAAGGCAGGATACTGTGACTGAGGGGAAAGATGGATCAGCCATGATGAAATGGCAGAGAAAACTTGATGGGCCAAATGGCCAAATTCTGCTCCTATGTCTTATGGTCTAATGGTCACGCCCAAGAATGTCTCCTGCTGTGTTCACCTGCTTCCCAGACCACCATCTTCAGGAACAGTTATAGTCTTCAACCATCAGTCTCCTGAACTGGCTTGGATAACTTCAATCACTCAACTCCAAACTGATTCCACAACCTACAGAATCACGTTCAAGGACTCTACAACTCATAGTCTCGGCATTATTTATTTATTTTTCTATTTGCACTATTTGTCTTCTTTTGCATATTGATTATTTTTCAGTTTTTGTTTATGTATCATCATCACCACCATTATATGCTGTTTTGGTATGACGTGGGCGATCAAGGTCTTCATCTTGGCTAGTTTTTCTACAGAAGTGGTTTGCCATTGCCTTCTTCTGGGCAGTGTCTTTACAAGACGGGTGACACCAGCCATTATCAATACTCTTTAGGGATTGGCTGCCTGGTGTCGGTGGTCGCGTAACCTGGACTTTCGATATGCACTGGCTGCTCGTACGACCACCTGCTCCTGTTGTAATATGAACAAAATCAACAGAGAGGGACTGAAGCTATTTATACAGAAGTGGTTTATTCAACAAAAAACAATCAGTAGGCATCATGTTGAGACCCTTTCAGAGGAAGAGGCCTGTTTACCTCAACATTACATGACATTTTATATGCTAAAGATCAAAGGACAATTCTATATTTACAATGTTCCTACAATGCTACCTTTGAATCACATACCTCCTTCTTTGCCCTTCTTCGCATCCACACTCCAGACACCTAAAATGAATATTAATCAGCATTGTCTGTTTTTTCAATTAACTGCTGCTCACAGCTCTAGAAACCTATTGTCCAGGGCTGCATTTTAAATTTAACCCTCAGTCCATGTTCAGGTTGAAAGATTGGTTGCTGAAGTGAATATTTTGCTACATAACCTAACTCCAGAATACTCCTTAGCACTCCCATGGCTCCATGTGGCCTTGATCTGGGGGGCTAAGCAGGTGCTACACCTTGCCCAAGGGTGACCTGCAGGCTAGCGGATGGAAGGAGCACCTTACACCTCCTTTGGTAGAGACGCATCTCCACTCCACCACCCAACTTATGTATAGCTTTTTCCATAAATTCTACTGTATATATTCTTGTAAATAGCTGCAAGGAAATGAACCTCAGTGAGGAATTTGATGACATATGGAACACAGAACAGTACAGGCCCTCCAGTTCACGATTTTAACCTACTCTAAGATCAATCTAACCCTTCCCTCCCACATAACCCTCCATTATTCTATCATCCACGTGCCTATCTAAGCACTTCTTAAATGTCCCTAGTGTAAGTATCTGTCTCGACCATCACCTGTGGCAGGGAGTTCCACGTACCTGACACTCTCTGTGTAAAATCTTAACTCTGACATCCCCTCTATAGTTTCCTCTAATCACCTTAAAATTAAGCCCCCGTGTATTAGTCATTTTTGCCATAGAGGAATTCTCTGGCTATCCACTCGATCTATGCTCTTATTATATTGTACACCTCTATTAAGGCATATATGTACTTTGATATTAAATATGCTTTGACTTTAATTTTGCTACTTGGTCAGTAATGCGAGCATCAGTTCCTTAACAATCAAATGTAAGGTATTACTCTTACGCCCACTCCACTCAATACCCAATGGTGAGCAGCATCCTACCGAGGTCCACAAAACAGCTGTGGAAGTTCGGGAAAAGAAAACAGAGTGTTGCCAGAATGATCCACGGAGGCCGCACTGTGTGGCTAGTGAGGTCTGATTTGCTCTTTTGTTCTAGCTGATTAATCACTTGGGCACAGGCTGTTATTCCAGCTGTCAGACTTAATCACGGACAGTACGGTGGCCCGCTGGCGAGGGAGAAGTCATCCTGACCAAGGAAAAAATTGCACACAAAGCCGCTTGTGTTGCTTTAACCTGGAAAACAGGGAATTGAATCAGATGTAGTTAGTTAACTCTTAGAAATTCAGCAACAAAGAAGTTCCACTTATATCGCACATATAAAATCGTCACGTTTCAGAATTAGAATCAGGTTTATTATCACCGGCATCTGACGTGAAATTTGTTAACTTAGCAGAAGTAGTTCAATGCAATACATAATATAGAGGGGAAAAATAATAATAATAATAAATAAATAAATCAATTACAGTATATGTATATTGAATAGATTAAAAACGTGCAAAAAACAGAAATACTGTATATAAAAAAATGTGAAGTAGTACTCACAGAAGAATCATTGGGCAGAAAGGATGCTGGTTGCAAAAGGACATATTATGAAAATATTTGTCAAATACAGACATAAATAAGATACCGAACTCTGAAAACACCTACCTCCAGGCTGAAGGACAGCTTCCATCCTGCTGTTGTGAGACTGTTAATGGTCTGTTTGAACAATAAGACAGGTTCTTGACCCCATTATAATCTTGCACCTTATTGCCAACCTGCACTGCACTCTCTCTGTAATTGTAACACTTCATTTTGCATTCTGTTATTGTTTTACCTTGTACCATCTGGCAGGATACTTGGTAGTGTGGAGGAGCAGAGGGATCTCGGGGTACATGTCCACAGATCCCCGAAAGTTGCCTCACAGGTGGATAGGGTAGTTAAGAAAGCTTATGGGGTGTTAGCTTTCATAAGTCGAGGGATAGAGTTTAAGAGTCGCGATGTAATGATGCAGCTCTATAAAACTCTGGTTAGGCCACACTTGGAGTACTGTGTCCAGTTCTGGTCACCTCACTATAGGAAGAATGTGGAAGCATTGGAAAGGGTACAGAGGAGATTTACCAGGATGCTGCCTGGTTTAGAGAGTATGCATTATGATCAGAGATTAAGGGAGCTAGGGCTTTACTCTTTGGAGAGAAGGAGGATGAGAGGAGACATGATAAAGGTGTACAAGGTAATAAGAGGATAGATAGAGTGGATAACCAGCGCCTCTTCCCCAGGGCGCCACTGCTCAATACAAGAGGACATGGCTTTAAGGTAAGGGGTGGGAAGTTCAAGGGGGATATTAGAGGAAGGTTTTTTACTCGGAGAGTGGTTGGTGCGTGGAATGCACTGCCTGAGTCAGTGGTGGAGGCAGATACACTAGTGAAGTTTAAGAGACTACTAGACAGGTATATGGAGGAATTTAAGGTAGGGGCTTATATGGGAGGCAGGGTTTGAGGGTCGGCACAACACTATGGGCCGAAGGGCCTGTACTGTGCTGTACTATTCTATGTTCTATGTACCATCTCAGTGCACTGTGTAATGATCTGATCTGTATGAACAGTATGCAAGGCAAGACTTTTCACTGTGTCTCGGTACATGTGACACCAATAAACCAATTCCAATATCAATGCCTGCAACTGTGTGATTGACTTTTACCTGTCCTGTATTTTATTTAGAGATACAGCACAGTAACAAGTCCTTCCGATCCAACGAGCCCACACTGTCCAATTACGCTCATGTGACCAATTAACCTACTAACCCAAGTCTCTTTGGAATGTGGGAGGAAACTGGAGCACCTGGAGGAAACCCACACGGTCATGGGGAGAAGGTACAAACTCCTCACAGACAGTGGCAGGAATTGAACCTGCGTTGCTGGTCCTGTAATAGCATTACGTTAACCTCTACTGCACCACCCACAGTACGGTCTAACAAAATCATTTTGTTTCATTTAGGTTCATTTAGCATCAGCGTATATATATACAGTATGCAACCTGAAATTTGTACTCTTCACAGACATCCACGAAACAAGATACACCATAGAACGAATGATAGAACATCAAAACCCTGAATCCTCCCTCCTCCCCACCCTTTGCAGAAATGGCAACAAAAGAATTAACCCCCCCCCCAGCTGAAAATGGGTACAGGCAAATGCTGGGGGTTAACCTCGTGATGGACTGGCATCCTATCCGGGCGGGGGGGGGGCGTGGGTGGTGTCTCCTATTCTCAGTTGCTTCACGCCACAGAAACTGGCATAAGCACCGGCCTGATGGGCTACAAGGCTCGGGGCAGACTTTAACTAACTCGCACCAGTAGAGGCACCAACCCACCCCAACCACCCCCACCATGCAAGCAACAGCAAAAGAGACTCTTATCCAGAGTCCATCAAAACTACAGTCCAGAACCCAGCACTTCGGTATCTCAGACAGGGTCTCTCTCTCTGTCCATCGTGGGAGAGGGAGGTCGCCTCCCCCCCCCAACAACGAGAGCAGAGACCAGCAACGCGCTTTTCCGATGTTGCAATCATCAGGTGGCCCGGGCTGAAACTGGCCTGGGCTGAAATTGGCCTGCTACTATGCTGTATCAGGCCAGCACAACACGAGAGGTGAGATCACGCTCACCAGAAGGAGCGCAGTGATTCGTGAAAGCAGCTCACCACAAGCTCTTCGAAGGCTGGGAATTCTACTGAAAGACAGCCGTGATTGGAGAGATAGTTACACACACGTTGGACGTAGCATTACTTTACAATTAGAATCAGACGATTGGATAGATAAGGAAATTTTCCATTTAGCCTGGCTATAGATTTATTATTATAAGCAGCCTTAAAATGTTGGTTTAAACATTTACACCGATAATGGTCCATATCTGAGGGGAAGAACATTCTGATTTCGGATTCTGCCCTATTGGTGTGGACTTTCATTGATTATATTGTGTTTCTTGGATGTTACAGTGTATGCCTACAAGAAAAGGAATCTCAAGGCACTATATGGCGACGTGTACAATACTGTGCGGAAGTCTTAGGCACATATGTTTAGCTAGGGTGCCTAAGACTTTTGCTCAGTACTGTAGTGATTTTACGAATTGCACTGTACTGCTGCCACAAAAAAAAAACAAATTTCATGGCATATGTGAGTGATGATAAATCTGATTCTGATCTGGGTCTCTGTTGTGGACTGAGAGTGGGGAGGGGGCAGGGAGAGGGGAATCATGGTTGAGAAAAGGGGAGGGAAGGGGGGAGGTTGTGGGAAGCACCAGAGAGACATTCTGTAATGACTAATAAGCCAGCTGTTTAGAATCTTGTCTAGTGTCTCAAGGCTGGGTGTGTCTGCACCCACGTCACCCCCTGCTCCTGGCACTCCTTCTCTGCCACCCGTCCCACGACCCTCCCACGGTGCTCCACCCTCGCCATTCCCAACATCCTTTCCTCCTGCCTGATTTACAAACTCGCTCCCCATTCCACGTTGGTAAATACAGTACTGTGCAAACATTTTAGGCACCCTAGCTGTACATACGACTACAACATTTGCACAGTAGTGTCTGTACTTTGATAATGAATCTACTTTGAGCTTTGTATCAGGTTTATTATCACTGATGAATGTTGTGAAATTTGTTGTTTTGTGCCAGCAGTACTGTGCAATACATAAAAAAGGCTGCTGAACGAACTTGTGGTGTGCTGGTCAGGGTGTGACATACAACAAAAAGCAACTGCCAACAATTGTAAAGAGTTACATAAAAACTAAACTTCAGAAATCTGACGGCGGATGGGGAAGAAAGCTGTTCCTGAAACATAGATGGTGGATCTTCAGGCTCCTATACCTCCTCCCTGGTGGTGGTAAGGAGATTTCTCTTAGAATGATAACAAGGACATATATAAAAAAGTGACTCAAATAAATAAATAAATAAATTTTAAAGCCATCCGTTAGTCTTGCGAGACCATGGATCTGCGCCTGGAAAGTCTTCGCTCTCCAGGGTGCAGGCCTGGGAAAGGTTGTATGGAAGACCAGCAGTTGCCCATGCTGCAAGTCTCCTCTCTCCACGACACCAATGTTGTCCAAGGGAATGGCATTAGGACCCATACAGCTTGGCACCGGTGTCGTCGCAGAGCACTGTGTGATTAAGTGCCTTGCTCAAGGACACATCACACTGCCTCGGCTGGGGCTCGAACTCATGACCTTCAGATAGCTAGTCCAATGCCTTAACCACTTGGCCACATGCCCACGTAAATAAATAAATAAATAGTATGATGGAATGAGTATTATTCATGGGTTTATGGACCATTCAGAAATCTGATGGTGGAGGGGAAGAAGATTTTCCTAAAGCGCTGAGTGTGTGTCTTCAGGCTCCTGTACCTCCTCACCAACGGGAAAAACTAGGTCAGCCCGCTGCTCTACTGTCTCTATACTCATGATTGTGTAAGTAGGCACAGATCAAACACCATCTATAAATTTGCTGATGATACAACTATTGTTGACAGAATTTCAGAAGGTGATGAGGAAGAGTAGAGGAGCAAGGTAGATCAGCTGGTTGAGTGGTGCCGCGGTAACAACCTTTCACTCAAAACATGAGTAAGACCAAGGTTGATTGTGCAGTTGAGGAAGGGGAGGTCGAGGGAACACACGCCGGTGGAACGGGTGAACAGATTCAAGTTTCTGGGTGTCAACGTCGCTGAAGATCTATCCTCAGCCTAATAGAAACATAGAGACATAGAAAATAGGTGTAGGAGTAGGCCATTTTGCCCTTCGAGCCTGCACCTCCATTCAGTATGATCATGGCTCAGAACCCTGTACCTGCCTTCTCACCATATTCCCTGATCCCTTTAGCCACAAGGGCCATATCTAACTCCCTCTTAAATATGGCCAATGAACTGGCCTCAACTGTTTCCTGTGGCAGAGAATTCCACAGATTCACCACTCTCTGTGTGAAGAAGTTTTTCCTCATCTCGTCCTAAAAGGCTTCCCCTTTATCCTTAAACTGTGACCCCTCGTTTTGGACTTCCCCAACATCGGGAACAATCCTCCTGCATCTAGCCTGTCCAATCCCTTTAGAATTTTATACGTTTCAATAAGATCTCCCCTCAATCTTCTAAATTCCAGCGAGTATATATTATTTATAATATATATTATAATTCCAACCAGTATATATTATAATATGTTAATTGACAGCAGCTATATTTCATTAGGAGGTTGAGGAGACTTGGTATGTCACCGAAGACACTCACAAATGTCTACAGATGTACCGTGGAGAGTATTTCACTTGGCTGTATCACCACCGGGTATGGGGGACTGGCACTGTGTATGGGGGACCTGCACTGGGTATGGGGGGCTGGCACTGGGTATGGGGGACTGGCACTGGGTATGGGGGACCTGCACTGGGTATGGGGGACTGGCACTGGGTATGGGGGACTGGCACTGGGTATGGGGGACCTGCACTGGGTATGGGGGACTGGCACTGGGTATGGGGGACCTGCACTGGGTATGGGGGACTGGCACTGGGTATGGGGGACCTGCACTGCACAGGAATGGAAAAAGCTGCTGAAATTTGTAAACTCAGTTAGCTTCATCATAGGCATTAGCCACCCCAGCATCCAGGACACCTTCAAAAGGCGATGCTTCAGAAAGGCAGCATCCATCATTAAGGACCCCTATCACCCTGGACATGCTCTCTTCTCATTGCTACCATTAAGGAGGAGGTACAGGAGCCTGAAAACACTCAATATTTTATGAACAGCTTCTTCCCCTCTGCCATCAGGTTTCTGAACGGACAATGAGCCTATGAATACTACCTCATTCCCTTTTGCACTACTTAATTTATTTTTTGTATATATATTTCTTACTGTAATTTATAGGCTTTTTATTATGTATTACAACTACTGCTGCTGTAAAACAACAAATTCCATGACATACTGTATGTCAGCGATACTAAATCTGATTCAGATTCTGAATCTGAACTAAAAGATTGCCCTTTGACTGATAACAAATTGTTTGATGATTTCTCTGCTCATTTGAAGACTTGACAAGGACAGGAAAAGGACACCCAGACGGAGAGTTTTGCAATGTCACGTTCTTTTTATAGAACAAATTCTTTTTGGAGTTTGCCTGTAACTTTCTCTATTGTTAACGGCATTGTAACACATCCAGAAAAATCAATGATGGAACAAAACTCTTGATTTGTATCTGAAGAATGAACGATGTCGCTGGTCCATACAGGTGGGAGTCATGCAGGCAGGTGACCCCCAGGTCACCAGGGTCGGAGTTCGGCGCAAGCCGAGAAGTTGAAGCTTGAAGGTCAAACCCATGATCGTCGAGTGCTGGTGTCAATACCCAGATGTCCAGAGGGCAAAGCTGAAAGTCGAAATTTAGAGCACGTGAGTCCTGGGGTAGAAGCCAGAAGGCTGAAGACCAAAAGTAGCGGTCCGAAGGAGTCGTGAGTGCCCGGGTCGGCAGGGTCGGAGGCCCGAAGTTCAAACCCGTGACTGTCGAGTCCTGGTGAAGCCTGAAGTTGGAGCCCCATTGCCTGCGAGTCTGAGAGACTGAGGCCAAGGACTGGAGGCCTGGAAGAGGCCTATCTTGGGGTTGGAGGCCTGTGAGTGTGTGTGTGTGTGTGTGTGTGTGTGTGTGTGTGTGTGTGTGTGTGTGTGTGTGTGTGTGTGTGTGTGTGTGTGTGTGTGTGTGAAAAAGGCTTGTTTCCCTGCTGTGGTTGTTGTTGTTCAGCTGAACATTGTGGACATGCAATGGTGGTGCTGAAATTGCATGGTGCCCTCAGCACATCCTTGGGTTCAGATTCAGATTCTGCTTGATTTATTTGTCACGTTCATTGAGTTTGGTCGCCGGCTGCTCGACAATGGTTTTTGGTCAGGATGCCAGACGCTCGGAGAGATTTGTCAGGGGGCAGGCGCCTGGTGCTCGGCCGGTGGCCGTGGTCGAGTGGTTGGCGACTTGGGCCGGCTCCCCCACCAGATTAGTCTTGTGAGGAGGGTGTGAGGACACCCAGCAGGACTGAAAAGAACAGGACCCGACAAAGGGCGGATGAGCTCCTTGTGAGCCAACGGCCATCTTCCGTGGAAGAGATGAAAGCCTCACCACGTATCTACGAATCGTATGCCATGCACCTAGTTAGAGGAGACATGATGAACTCGGGCGCTGCACCGTGTGCCTGGACCTGCCCAAGGCCTCCGCCTAAGGAAGGGCCGAGCTCGAAGAAGCAGCTGCGGCTGGAGGCCGATACGGCCTCGGGCTCGGGTTCGGCGGGGGTGGCGGCGGGCGGTGCCAAGGCAGCCAGTGAGAACAAACTGGAGGAGCGGTTGTACTCGGTGCTGTTGCAAGATCGAAGAAGATGGAGGTGCATAGCTGCCAACCCCAGATTAGGGACGGCACCCGCTGACTGACATTGAAACATACAGTGAAAGGCATTGCTTGCGTTCACAACCTACACAACTGAAGGATTGTACAAGAAGTCCATTCAAAAGCCTTACAAGAGCAGGACAGAAGCTGTCCTTGAGCACGGTATGTGTCTTCAAGCTTTTATAACTTCTGAGAGACAGCCTTTGCTATTCCAGTCTAACGATCTACAGTGTTTTCACCAGTTCTGTGGTGCAATACCACCATCCACACCATTCTCTCTTAGTCCACAGAGTCACAGAACACTACAGCACTGAAACAAACCTTTCTGCACATCCAGTCCATGCCAAGCAATTCATCCGCCTTGGTCCATCGACCTGCACCAGGACCATAGCCATCCATACCCCTCCCATTCATGCACCTATCGAAATTTCTCTTAAATGTTGAAATCATTCCCATTAGGAGGAGAAGATGGTGGCGCGACACAGCGCGCATGGCCGTTCTGAATGAATATCGATATGTGTAACTAGGGGCCGTCCACAATCTGGATTTGATGGAGACAGTTGTGAGAAGCGCAGAGGGACATCTGGAGCAACTTCTGAAATGCCTGCTAAACTGCTGCTGCTCATGTGCGATTGAAAATTTCCGGAGACGAAGGCCTCAGGTCCTCGGCTTTGCCTATTGCCTGTTGCTGGGGCCAGGGTCGAAGCGCTCGGCAGAGATGGTGCTCGGTGCTCGGTGTTGGAGAGCTGGTCGGAGGCTCGTAGTTTTCGGACGGACTCGGGAGTCGGACTGTGGTCGGATGCTTCCAGGATGCTGCACCGGCAAGTTGGCGGCGCTGGAGGTTTACCGTCTGCGTGAAATGATGGGACTTTCGAGAGACTTTGAGACTTTTACCGTGCCATGGTCTGTTCTTATCAAATTACGGTATTGTTTCGCACTGTTGTAACTATATGTTATAATTATGTGGTTTTTGTTAGTTTTTAAGTCGGTTTGTCATTTGTTTCGTGATATCATTCTGGAAAAACATTTTTATCATTTCTTAATGTATGCATTACTAAATGGCAATAAAAGGGGACAATGTGTCCTCATAATCATAATCATAATCATAATCATAAATCAAATCTGCATCCACCTCTTGCTCTGGCAGCTCATTCCACACTCTCACCACCTTCTGAGTGAAGAAGTTCCCACTCATGTTCCTCTTAAAACATTTCACCTTTCACCCTTAACCTGTGATCTCTTGTTATAGTCCCACGCAACCTCAGTGGAAGAAGCCTGCTTGCACTTATCCTGTCTATACCCCTCATGACTTTGCATACCTCTTTCAAAACTTCCCTCAGGCTTCTAGATTTTAGGGAATGAAATCCTAACCTGTTCAGCCTTTCCCTATAACACAGATCCTCAAGCCCCAGCAATATCTTTGTAAATTTAGTCTGCATTCTTTCAATCTTATTTACACCTTTTACACCTGTCACCTGTCTCAGGGAGGACCTGGACCCTCTGCAATTTGCCTTTCGCCACAAAAGGTCGAGAGCAAATGTAATCTCAATGTCTCTCCATGCTGCGTTGGATCACCTGGACAATGCAAAACCTATGTCAGGATGCTGTTTATTGACTATAGCTCAGCATTTAACGCCATCATTCCTAAAGTTCTGATTAAAAAGCTGCAGAACCTAGTCCTCTGTAACTCCCTCTGAAACTCGACTTCCTAACTGAAAGATCACAATCTGTGCGTACTGGAAATAACATCTCTACCTCTCAACAATCGCACACCTCAGGATGTGTGCTTAACCCACTTGTGTTCTCTCTACACCCATGACTGTGTGGCCAGGCATAGCTCAAGTGCCATCTGTAAATCTGCTGATAATACAACCATTATTGGCTGTCATTCAGATGGTGATGAAAGGGCATACAGGAGCAAGATACCAGTTAGTTGACTGGTGTCGCAGCAAAAAAACCTTGCATTCAACGTCAGCAAGACCAAAGAGCCAATTGTGGACTTCAGAAAGGGTAATGATGCACCATCAATTACTCCAAAAGACTGGAAGTAGAGTAAATACTGAAAGGCTTTTATTAGCAGTAAAACGTGACCTCCACCATGCTGAGTATCTGCCCCTGGACTGAGGGAGGAGCAATGGCGCAATCGCCTTTATTCAGGGGTCTGTGGGAGGAGCCACAGGAGCAGTCAGCAGAGGGGCGTGTTCAGACAGGTAACCCAGTTACATATATATATATATATGGTTTACCACAGGTAAGACAAGGGAAATCAAACTAATCCTCATTCGAGGGATCAGTGGTAGAGAGAGTGAGCAATTTCAAGTTCCTGGGTGTCAATGTCTCTGAGGATCTAACCTGGACACAACATATTGATACAGCTATAAAGATGGCAAGACAATGGCTATATTTCATTAGGAGCATGAGGAGATTTGGTTTGTCAACTAAAACACTTGAAAACTTCTACAAATGTATTCTGACTGGTTGCATTACCATCTGGTATGGGGGGGGGCGGGGCTACTGCGTAAGATCAAGGTAAGTTACCGGAACTTGTAAAATTAGTCAGCTCCATCATAGGTACTAGTCTCTGTAGTATCCAAGACATCTTCAAGGAGCGGTTGCTTGGGAAGGTGGCGTCCGTTATTAAGGATCCCCACCACAAAGGTATGCCCTCTTCACACTGTCACCTTTGGGAAGGAGGTACAGAATCCCAAAGGCACACAATCAGAGAATTAGGAACAGCTTCTTCCCCTCTGCCATCCGATTCCTAAATGGACATTGAAACCATGAACATTACCTTACTACTTTTTTATTTGAGTCATTAACTTAAATACTTAATAGATATATTAAGTATATATACTTAATATAATGTGGTTTTTCTCTATATTTATTTATCATGTATTTCATTGTACTGCTGCTGTAAAGTTAATACATTTCACAACATATGTTGGTGATATTAAACCTGATTCTGATCTTTTCTGTAAGTAGGTGACCAAAACTGCAAACAATATTCCAAATTTGGCCTCACCAATGTCTTAAACAATTTCAACATAACATCCTAAGTCCTGGACTCAGTACATTGATTTATGAAGGTTAATATGCCAAAAGCTTTCGTTATGACTCGATCTACCTGTGACATCACTTTCAGACTTGTATTCCCAGATCCCTTTTCTACTGCACTCCTCAGTCCCCTACTGCTCATCGTGTAAAACCTACCCTGGTTGGTCCTCAGAAAAGTGCAAAACCTCACACTTGTCTGTATTAAATCCCAGCTACCTTTTTTCAGCCCATTTTTCCAGCAGATCGAGATCCCACTGCAAGCTTTGATAGTCTTTCTCGCTGTCCACTACACCCCTAATCTTGGTGTCATCTACAAATTTGCTGATTCAGTTCAGTACATTATCATCCAGATCATTGTTATACATGACAAACAACAATGGCCTTAGCTCTAATCCTTGTGGCACTGCACTAATTACAGGCCTCCAGTCAGAGAGGCAACCATCTACTACAATTCTCTGGCTTCTCCCACAAAGCCAATGTCTAATCCAATTTACTACCTCATCTTGAATGACAAGCAACTAAACCTTCTTGACCAGCCTCCCATGTGGGGCCTTGCTAATATTCATGTAGACAACATCTACTGCCTTGCCTTCATCAACTTTCCTGGTAATTTCCTCAAAAAACTCTATAAGTTTGTTTAGACACAACCTACCACACACAAAGCCCTGTTGACTATCCCTAAACAGGCCATATCTATCCAAATTCTCATATATCTGTTCCCTTAGAATACCTTCCGATAACGTTCCCACTGCTGATGCCTGGCTCACCAGCCTGTACTGCAATTTCCTGTCTTATTCTTAGAGCCTTTCTTAAACAATGGAACATTAGCTATCCTTCAATACTCCGGTACCTCGCTTGCCCCTAAGGATGATTTAAATATCTCTGTTAGTGCTGTGACAATTTCTGCACTTGCCTCCCACAAGGTCTGAGGAAACACCTTGTCAGGCCCTGGGGATTTATCCAAATTAATTTGCCTCAAGATAGCAAACACCTCCTCCTCTGTAATCTGTATAGGGTCCATGACTTCACTGCTGCTTTGCCTCACTTCTGTAGACTCTACGTCTGTCTCCCAAATAAAGACAGATGCAAAAAATCCATTTGGGATTTTCTTTTCTTGCTGCTGCCATCACCATGTTCAGGAACCCCTCAACCATCAGGTTCTTGAACTAGGGGGGATAACTTCACTCAACTTCACTCACCCCTAACACTGAACTGTTCCCACAACCTATGGACTCACTTTCAAAGACTCTGCATCTCATGTTTTCAATACTTATTGCTTATTTATTTATTATTATTATCTGGGTTGCTTTATTTTCTTTTTATATTTGCACAGTTTGGTATCTTTTGCACACTGATTGCTTCTCTGTCTTGTGTGCATCTTTTCACCGATTCCATTGTGTTTCTTTGTACTTACTGTGAATGCCCACAAGAAAATGAATCTCAGGGTAGTATTTGGTGACATATATGTACTTCGATAATAAGGTTACTTTTAACTTTGAGATACAGGAGTATTTGACCAACTTACTTGTGCTGGTAACAATGTGACTTTAGACCCTCAGCAAAGTAGTTGACTTTTAACTGCTGTCTAAACTTGCCGAACAGTTCGGAGCCAACAAGGGACCAGCATTATGTACTAGCCTTCCCCTATAGTCCATAGCTCCTAAATTATTTTTTTAAAATGCTCATCAAAAATTGCAGATGCTGAAGAGGACACAGTCGGCATGATCCCTTGATGGAGACAGCTCAGAGGTATGAAAAAGACCCCACTCATTTTATTTTCTAATCATAAACACAAGAGGATCAGCAGATGCTGGAAATCTAAAGCAACACACACACAGAATACTGGAGGAACTCTGCAAGCCGGGCAGCATCTATGGAAAAGAGTTCAACAGTTGACTTTTCGGGTTGAGACTCTTCATCAGGACTGGAAAGGACGAGGTCAGAGTAGGAAGGTAGGGGGAGGGGAGGAAGAAGTGCAAGGTGGTAGGTGATAGGTGAAACTAGGAGGGGGAGGGGGTGAAGTAAAGAGCTGGGAAGTTAATTGGTGAAAGATTTACAGGGCTGGAGAAGGGGGAATCTGATAGGAGAGGACAGAAGACCATGGAAGAAAGGAAAGGGGGAGGAGCACCAGAGGGAGGTGATGGGCAGGTAAGGAGATAAGATGAGAGAGGGAAACAGGAATAGGGAATAGTGAAGTTGGGGAGGGGGGTTGCAAATACAAGAAGTTCGAGAAATCGATGTTCACGCCATCAGGTTGGAGGCTGCCCAGACAGAATATAAGGGGTTGCTTCTCGAACCTGAGTGTGGCCTCCTCACGGCAGTAGAGGAGGCTAAGGACTGACAATTTGGAATAGAAACGGGAAGCAGAGTTGTAATGGGTGGCTACAGAGAGATCTGTGGTTCCACATTTTTTTGCAATTCGTAAAAATGCCCTTTTAAGATTGTCCTGCCAATCTTGTACTCTGGAATATTGACTTGCCTCTCACTTTCCTTTATTCTTTTGACACTGCTGGGTGCCTCCAGCATCTTCTGTTGATGGAAAAGAAAGATGAATATGTTTTCCTAAGTAAGACCCTTCCCCACATCAGTGCACATAACCTGGAGTAAGAAACACCCAGTCAGTCAGGCAGCATCCGTGAAGAGAGAAATTTACCATTTCAGATCTGGGACCCTTCATCAGAATTGAAGTGCTAACTCTGGTTCTCTTCGTTACATTTTGTAAATTCAAAACACTAAATTAATTTAGAGGAAAACAAGAGAGCCGAGGGATGGGAATCTTAGTTTGTTCTTTACTTTAGGCAAAGAGCACACGTGTCGCATGTGGTAGCATCCTGACGTATGCAATTCACGTGTGTATATATATGTGTGTGTGTATATATATATATATATATATACACATACACATGAACTGCATAGGTAGCACAGTGGTGAGCACAACGCTTTACAGTATGGACGACCTGGGTTCAATTCCGGCCACTGGAAACTGTAAGGAGTTTGTACGTTCTCCCCGTGATCGTGTGGATTTCCTCCAGGTGCTCTGGTTTCCTCTCACAGTCCAAAGACGTACCATTTATTGATCCCAGGGGAAATCCAATTTCCCCCAGGATCAATAAAGTATGACTATGACTATGACTATGACTATTTGGTAGGTTAATTGGTTATTGTAAATTGTCCTCTGATTAGGCTAGGGTTAAATTGGGGGGTTGCTGAGCGGCGTGATTTGAAGGGCTGGAAGGGCCTTTTCCATGCAGTATCTCAATAAGTAAAAGATAAAAATAACCCGTAATGAATTACTTGAATGAATAAGAATGCTTGATCAAACAATATCCTCCAATATTGTTTTACTCAAATATTACTGACATATTAAATGCACAACACTCCTTCCACAGATGCTGCCTGATCTGCTGAGTGTTTCCAATATTTGACATTGGAATTGGTTTCCTATAGTCACAGGTACCGGGATACAGTGAAAAGTTTGTCTTGCAAACTGTATGTACGTAGTGGTTACCTGAAAACAAACCAAAACCACTGAGAGACTGTGTACGGGAGTTGACACTGACTTCCAACATAACTAAATTGCAAACTGAGAAAAGTACGCTTGATCCTTTATTAGGAAACCAGCAAAGACGAATGATCTTACAGTGATAAAAAAAAAGCAAAACTAAAATTAGTGATATGGTGAAATTATTGAAATAAGCATTCCTATTAGTGAAATTAAGTGAAATAAGTGGTCAACAATACAATATCACCCTTGGCTCAACCCCCTCCACTAGATTAAACTAACTAAAGCAATACGTGAAGATGTAATTATAGTCATTCGCTTCTACCGTAGTCCAACCCACAGGACAAATTACCCGAAACAAGCACACAACACAAGATACAATACAGACAGACACAAAATAGATACTTGGCTCCTACAATATTCACACAGATCAGATCATTACACAGTGCATTGAGCCAGAATAAGGCAAAACAATAACAATTCAGAATAAAGTGGAAAAGCAACTGAAAAAGTGCAGCACAGGTAAAGGATAAAGATCATAATGAGGTAGATTGGCCATCTTATTGAACAAGAGGTCCGTTTGAGAACCTGATAGAAGTTGTCGTTGAGCCTGGTGGCACGTGCTTCAAGGCTTTTGTATCCTCTGCCCAGCGGGAGAATGGAGAAGAGAGAGTGTCTGAGGTAGCTGGGATCTTTGATAACGCTGGCTGCTCTACTGTGGCAGTGAGAAGTGTAGACAGAGTCCACAGTGAGGAGGCTGGTTTCTGTGATGTGCTGAGCTGCGCCCTGTTTTGTTAAAAATAATGCCTGACCCTGATCGGAAGCATTTTAAGTTGATTTTTGTTGATGAGCTTTTCAGACGTTCGCTGTAATGTCAGAATTGGCATCCACACAAAGAACGAACGGAAACCAGGCTGAAGGAGGCACAGTCAGCATGATCTTTGGATGGACACAGCTCACACGGGGGATGATAAACTCATTACTTTTATTTTTTAACCTTATTTTTTTTGCAATTGATGAAAGGTCCTTTTAAGTAGCGGGCAAGCCTTGACGATCTTGTGCTCAGAACTCTTGACTTGCCTCTTTTCCTTTTCCTTTTCCTATATGGTTTAACACTGCTGGGTGCCTCCAGCATCTTCTGTTGATGGAAAAGAAAGATGAATATGTTTTCCGAAGTAGAAACAGGTCCAAACAAAGCAAGACACTTCCCTGAATCAGTGACAAAAGAAAATCTGCAGACGCTGGAAATCCAATCAACCCACACAAAATGCTAGAAGAACTCAGCAGGCCAGGCAGCATGTATGGAAGAGAGTGACCAGTAGACATTTCGGGCCTCCTAATGAAGGGTCTCAGCCTGAGACGTAGACTGTTTACTCCTTCCTATAGATGCTGCCCAGCCTGCTGAATTCCTCCAGCATTTGTGTGTTTTCCCCACACCAATGCAAGTCTGGTGAGGTATGGAGGGGAGAGAGAGCTGATCGTTTTGTAGAATCACAGCAGGAATGTAATGTACAGCAAGGACGTAATGCTGAGGCTTTTTAAGGCTTTTGTTAGACCATATTTGAAATATGGGGAGCAGTTTTGAGCCTCTTATCTAAGAAAGGAAGTGCTGGTGCTGGTATCGGTGAGGGTCCGGAGGAAGTTTATGAGAATTATTCCCAGGAATGAAAGGGTTGATGTATGAGGAACATCTGATGGCTCTGGGCCTGTACTCGCTGGAGTTTAGAAGAATGAGAGGGAATCTCATTGAAAAGTATGGAATATTGGAAGGCCTAGATAGTGTGGATATGGAGAGGACGTTTCCTATCATGGGTTAAAAAGATAAAGGAAAGTGAGAGGCATGTCAAAATTTCAGAGCGCAAGATTGTAAAGACTAAATGATCACAAGACACAGGAGCAGAATTAGGCCATTCAGCCCATTGAGCCTTCTGCACCATTCCATTATGGCTGATTTATTATCCCACTCAACCCCATTCTCCTGCTTCTCCCTGTAACCTTTGACACCCTTACTAATCAAGAACCTATCCACCTTGGCTTTAAATATACCTAATGATGTGTTCTCCACACCAGTCTGTGGCAATTAATTCCACAGATTCACCACCCTCTGGCTAAAGAAATTCCTCCTCATCTCTGTTTTAAAGGGATCTCCTTGTATTCTGAGGCTGTGCCCCGGTCCTAATACACTCAATGGCCACTTTATTAGGTACCTCCTGTACATAATTAGCTGGCTACTGGGTATAAGTTTGTGGTCTTCTGCTGCTGCAGCCCATCTATTTCAAGGTTTAATGTGTTGAGCATTCAGAAATGCTCTTCTGCACACCACTCTTGTAACGCGTGGTTATTTGAGTTACTGTCACCTTCCTATCAGCTTGAACCAGTCTGGCCATTCTCCTCTGACCTCTCTCATTAACAATGCATTTTCACCCACAGAACCACTGCTCTGTCAATTTTTTTCCCACAGCATTCTCTGTAAATTCTAGAGATTGTTGTGTGTGAAAATCCCAGGATATTAGCACTTTCTGAAATACTCAGACCACCCTGTCTGGCACCAACAATCATTCCATGGTCAAAGTCACTTAGATCACATTTCTTCCCCATTCTGATGTTTGGCCTGAACAACAATTGAACCTCTTGACCATGTCTGCATACTTTGATGCATTGAGTTGCTGCCACATGATTGGTTAATTAGATATTTGCATTAACTAGCGGGTGTACTGGTGTACCTAACATAGCGGCAACTGAATGTGTACTGTTCAGTTACTTGCATTTCTGAAGGGGGGGAAAATGGAAAAAAGACGTACATTCAGCCTCCAAAGATCACAGACCTTATGGCCTCTTGAGGACATCTAATTCCTCCCACAGTGGTGACTTGAATTGCCCTTGTGAGTGGGTTGTTGGACTGGTATCTCTCTTCCTGTTTACAGCATATGGCAGTAATTTCCTCCACGTTGTCATTCACGGAGAACATTCTCAGGAGAGCAAAACTTTTGTGAGGCAGCAGAAATTTTGTTTTGCTAAATCTCGGCAGATCCCTGCAAAATATCGACTTTAATTGAAATAATCTGCCTGAGTCACTGTATGGATCAGTTAGCAATGCAGTAAATGTGACTCTGTGGAACCTTCTTAAAATACGATTGTAAATACAAGTGGATTTCCAAAGGAAACGTTCAAGGGATAAGTCTGGTGAAATCCTCTCTCATCACTAAAATGGTGTTACACCTTGTAGTGGCATGATATTGTACTGCTAACGCAGGCTTGAGTGGACTGGCATGCTTCTTGGCAACTGTAAACACAAGAGATTCTGCAGATGCTGGAAATCTTGAGCAACAAACATACAAGAAAACTGAAGTATCTCAACAGGTCAGGCAGCATCTATGGAGGGGAATAAATAGTCAGTGTTTTGCACTGAGACCCTTGATCAAGACTCATGAAGGGTCCAATGAAGAGTATTGGCCCGAAACATGGACTGTTTATAACCTATTTATAGACCTCTTTTCATACAAATGATGTAGTTGTAAGTGCTTTACAGTAGGATAAAGTGCAAACATAGAGATAAAAGACAAAATAATGTTAGTTAAAAACAAGGTTAAATAAATAAGTTTTGAGCTGGTGTTTAAAAGTGTCAGCTGGGTCTGCATCCCTTAAAGTGTTAGGTAATGAATTCCACAGTTAGTTCAAAGAAGGTGACCTGTCAATCATCTTTCGAAGGGGATTGTTTAAATTTAAGAGACTGGCAGAAGAAGTCCTGAGAGCTTGAGCAAGATTATAAAATGAAAGTGATTCTGTGATGTACTCCTGTCCCAGACCATTAAGAGCTCTACAAATAAGTAAGTGTACTTTAATATCCAGTGCAGCGTAGCTAATACCAGAGTGATATGTTCGCTCATCCTGGTTTTGTTTAGAAGTCTAGCTTTATCAAACAAAGCCTAGAATATAATAATAATAATCATAATCATAATAATAATAGTAATAATAATAATTCTAAAACAAGCCGTGGAAAAGCAGAAATTTTTCATGTTGTTATGTTAACGAACAAAAAGCATTTGATTCTGTCCCATACTCATGTTTAATAGAAGTTCCTATTAAATATGAACTACATCAATAATTGTGAAGTTCCTTCAACATCTGATCAAGCATTGGCATACTATAATCACCCTATCTATTAAAAACCAGAAAAGAACAACCACCATTATCAAAATAAACTGAGGCATTTTCAAGGGCTAGTCTCTAAGTCCACTATGGTTCTGTTTAGCTTTAAACCCACTCTCTAATTTACTGAATTGGATGAAAATAGAGTACCAGATCAGAAACAAGAAACGATTTACTGTATAACTTAACACACCTTCTATACATGAACAATTTGAAATTATATCCTCCTTCATCAGTAAAGCTCAAGTAACTAATTCAAATAGTAGAACTATTTTTGAAAGATATAAACATGAACTGGACTGGATAAATGCAGAACATTATTAAACATAAAGAAGGGTGCAATAGAGCCAATAGAATAGAAAACAGAGCAGCAGAATACAATCCAAACGATGGATGAATATGAAACATAGAAGTATTTGGAATATCAAGAAGCAAAGAAAATAGATCATATTATGATAAAAGGAAATCTTTTGACAGAATTTACTTCAAGGCTTGAGAAAATCTGGCTCACAGAGCTCAATAGTAAAAATATAACAAAGGTAATAAACACTTCTGCTATATGCACATTAACGTATTCTTTTGGCATAATACCTTGTTCCAAAACTGATCTGGAAAATTTACAAAGAAAATTAAGAACTGAAATGATATATTTTAGAAAACACTGTACACTTGAATGCGCTTAGATTAACATTACCTAAGACAGAAGGAGGAAGAGGAATAACAGATTTACACAACAGTCAGATAAAACTTCTAAGGATAAACTTTCATCAATGAAAATAGATTCAGCACCCCATTCGAGTATATGCAGTTCTGACATGAAGTACCCCCCACTAAACTTAAAATGAAAGCACAACCCATAAAAATGAAAGAATTATCACTATTGAAGCAAAAGTTAACCAATGGAAGAGCATGACCCTTTGTGGAAGACATCCCCATGGTCTGTGCAGACTAGATGTCAACAAGGAAGCTTTGAACGCCTGGCTCAGAGTCGAAGACTTCTTCCCAGAAACAGAAGAGTTCCTTGTGGCAATACAAAATCAGGTGGTTAACACAAAACGTTATGAAAAATACATAAGAAAGACCAACAAATTCAAGGTGATAAATGCAGAATATGCCAATGAAGCCAGAAACAATCCAACACATTACAGGATCCTGCAGCAGTTTAACTCAATCAGATTACCTATACAGACACAATCAAGTGGCAAACATCATTCACCAAAATCTTGCTTTAAGATACGAACTCATAAAAGAAACTATACCTCACTATAAATACAAGTTTACAACCAGTTTCAGAGTCAGAATCCTACAAATTATATAATGACTGATCCACTATTATTACATAATAACCATCCGGATATAACATTACAGGATGTGTGTGTTCATCCATCGTCGACGAAGATGAGGACTTCGACACCATTATGATGGTGTCGAGACTAGCGCATGATTTGGATTTAAGTGAGAGAGAGTTGCACAGCGTCAGCCTCACTCTGTCTTCCCAATTCCCATCTGGATCCAGTGGTAAGACAGAGTTGAGACGGCTGGAGATGGGACTAGGCGCAGTGGATGACCAGGACGTCTTCTGTGCCTTGTCCTGTTCCACACGTTCCACGATGCTAGCAGATTCCGCCTTCTCAACCATTGGACCTTCCATTGATCTCGTCCGCTCAATCCGCCAGAGTCTGTCTTCCCATGCTGGGATAGACATCTCGCTATCTCACCGAGGGTTTGAGACCCGTTGGCTACCCTCACCTGGTTTAGCCGGCTTGTCGAAGCAGTTGCCCAGGCTGTGGCTGCTGTCGCATGCAAACAACTGTGGGGAGTCACAGGTGACAGCATTACAGGATAAACAAGCAAGAACAACTTACTTAATAGATATAGCCATTCCAAACACACAAAACATACAGAAATCAATATGTGAAAAACACCAGAAATAAAAGAATTAAAAGAAGAAATTGAAAGACTATGGAACATGAACAGGGTATACATTGTCCTGATAGAAACATTTACAACTGGTATCATCTCAAAGTCACTACTCAATAGTATTAAACAATTAGGTCTATACAGCAATATTTACATAAATCTCCAGTAAGCCACAATACTAAACACTACTAGAATAGTCTGAAAGTTCCTAGCAATTGACAAATGAACATGCTTGGCTAAGCCTATAATTCAGTTTTTATCAGCTTGAGCAAAAAAAATACAACAATGATAATAATAACTGATCACTTTTCACATAGATGCTGTAGTTCAAAGTGATTTACTCTGGGATAAACCTTATAATTTTAGGTATTGAATTCCACTGTTTAGGCGTTCAGTTCAAAAAACCGACCTGCCAATTATCTTTTGAGGGAGATTGTTTAAATTGAAGAGACCGGCACAAGAAGACCTGCTTGACTTGGTGAGACCCTCCAGCATTTTGTGTGTGTGTGTTGTGTGTTGCTTGGGAAATTGTTTGCAGCAGCATCAAAGTACAGACGTCCCACAGAATACAAATTATAGGCAAATTATACAAGACAGTGAAGAAAATGAGAAAATAAAGACTGCATGAAAACAAGACCTTAGTGCATAAATGCAGACACAGTCAGAGACAAGTCCTTGGTCGTACAAGAGTTGGTCTGTAGTCTTCCATTGGTCAGGTAGGGTTAGTGTTCTACAGATCTATTCAAGAACCTGGTGTGTGTAGAAAAGTAGATGTTTGTGAACCTGGTGATGTGGGATCTCATCTTGAATGAACTGCCAGAGGAAGTAGTTGAGGCAGGTAAAAGAATATCAAAAGGACATTTTGACAGGTCCATGGATAATTGGACCTGTGGCTTCCGCTTTCACCATGCACCTTCATGCATTTCTAGGCAAAGATCCTTCCTCTTCTGGGCATGAGGTCTTTTGATCTTCTGTTGGTGTTTCTGTAGCTCTGGGTTCTCATGGGATGGAATTGATAGCTCCACGCCTAACCCTCCTCTTTCGCAGCCGGGCTTGGAATTGTCCGTAGCGGAGTTGAAGTGCCTGTTTCCCTGCTGTATAACCCTGTGATTCAAGGTCAAGGCAAAAGTTGTTGGTAATGGGACTGAAGTACCGTGAAGAGCATTCTGACTGGTGGCATCACTGTCTGGTATGGTGGCTTCAATGCACAGGATCAAAAGTGGCTGCAGAGGGTTGCTAACTCAGTCACCGCCATCATGGCACAACCCTCCCCACCACTGAGGACATCTTCACAAGGTGATGCCTCAGAAAGACGGTATCCATCATTGAAGACCCTTACCATCCAGGACATGCTCTCAACTCGTATCTACCATCAGGGAGAAGGTACAGGAGGCTGAAGACACACACTTGATGTATCAGGAACAGTTTCTTCCCCTCTGCCATCGGATTTCTGAACAGTCCTTGAACCTTTGAATCCAACCTTGCTATCCCTTTTATTGCACTATGTACGTATCTACCTATTCTTTCATGTACCCATTTTTTTATTTGCTTATCTATCCATCTATTTAGATATTTTTGTAACTTATAGTAACTTTTATATCTCACACAGTACTGCTACCAAAAAGCAACATATTTTACGCTGTCTTTTAGTGATAATAAACCTGATTTTGAGTCTAAAGGTGGAGGTAACAACAGTAGAGTCATATCTAATGGTTGAATTTGTTATAAAAACGACACGTGAATATCGTTAACTCTGTTATGGTTAACCCATGGGAGGATAGCCGGGGTCTCCCTCCCCGGGAACATTGTAGACAAAGGGGCCAAAACATTGCTGAGAATCCCCACCACCCATCCCACAACCTCTTTGACCCACAGCTATCAGGAAGGAGGTACGGGAGCATCAGAACTAGGAATGCCAGACAGGGTGACAGCCTCTTTCCTCAGGCCGTGAGACTAATGAATACCTTCTCGTCACTAGGACAGCGAGTTTTTACTGTTTACTGCTTACCTGTGCTGGATACTTCACATGGATTCTGAATTATATTTCTTTAACTTATTGGTGGTAATATCTTGTTTTATGTGCTGTGTGTGATATACAGTATGTTTTGTGGGTGTACTGTGGTCCAGAGGTACATTTCGTTTGATCATATTTATGTAGTCCTGTGACGATAAGCTTGCACTTGAACTTCAGCATTCAGACCTCAGGGACAACTCTTGGCTGTCTGCCAGTTCAATTCTTCATCCCACTCCCTCTGTCATTCCTCTCTTTGAGGTATAATGGGGTCGAACATGAGCTTGAGGAACAGCACCTCGTTTTCCCTCTGTCCTCACTGCAGTCTTTCAGACTCAACAGCAAATCCTACAAACGCAGGCAGCCTGCTTTCCCTGAATCAGAACAGCTCATTCATTTCTCACGGCAGTAAAGCAGCCAGCATAATCAACGACCCCATCCACCGCAATCGTTCTTTCTTCTCCCCTCTCCAATAGGACAGAAAATACAAAAGCCTGAAAGCACGTACCACCATCCTCAAGGTCAGCTTCTATCCAACTGTTATCAGATTCTTGAGCAGACCCCTTGTACAATAAGGTGGACCCTTGGCCTCCCAATCTATATCATTATGATCTCTCTCTTTATCATTTGCCTGCACTGTACACACCGCCAGACTTAAGGAGAGCTTCTATCCCACTGTTATTAGACCATTTAACAGACCTCTTGTGCATCAAAGATGGAATTCGGGCTCAAAATTTACTTTGCCCTGACCCATGCTCCTTATTGTCTCCCTGTACTGCACTTTCTCTGTAACTGTAGGGCTTTATTCTGCATTCTGTTACTGTTTTACCTTGTGTTAACTCAATGGACTGTTGCAATGAATTGATCTGTTGGATGGTATGCAAGACAAGTTTTTCACTGTAAGTGAAAAATAAAACAACATAAGTGAATAAAACAATAATAAACCAGTTTATTGCTTCCCTCCTTCACCATTCCCCATTCCTGTTTCCCTCTCTCACCTTATCTCCTTACCTGCCCATCACCTCCCTCTGGTGCACCTCCCCATTCCCTTTTTTCCAAGTCCTCTCCTATCAGATTCCCCCTCCTCCAGCCCTGTATCTTTTTCACCAATTAACTTCCCCGCTCTTTACTTCATCCTTCCCACCTCTCCCAGTTTCACCTATCACCTACCACCTTGTACTACTTCCTCCCCCCCCCCACCTTCTTACTCTGACCTCCCCTTCCTTTCCCAATCCAGGTGAAGGGTCTCCGCCCAAAACATCGACTGTTTACTCTTTTCCACAGCTGCTGCCCGGCCTGCTGAATTCCTCCAGCATTTTGTTTTGTGTTGCTTTGGATTTCCAGCATCTGCAGTTTACCTATTTACCAGTTATTAGCCCCATTTTACTCTCTCCTTCTATACGTCCAGCCCTGCTGGACATATCTGCAAAGACAGGTGTGGGGATCCAAAAGGTGGCACATCCCTATGGACATAAACACAGGAGATCCCGAAGATGCTGGAAATCCAGAAGAGCACAAAATGCTGGAGGAACTCAGCAGGAGAGGAATGAACAGTCAATGTTTCAGGCTGAGACCCTTCATCAAAGGAACCATTCAGTCCATCAGATCCAAGTTCACTCTATCAAAGCAATGTCATAAGTCCTAGTTCTCTCTGTCTTTACTTCCCTCAAGTCCAGGGGTTCCCAACCATGGACCAATACCATTAAACATCAGCCCATCAGATCCAAGCTGGCTCCCATCAAAGCAATGCCATAAGCCTTAGATCCTTCTCTCCTAACTTCCCTTTGGTCCACGGGTTCCCAACCTGGGGTCCGTGGAGCCCTTGGTTAGTGGTAGGGGTCTATAGCATGAAAAAAGTTTGTGAACTCCTGCTCTAGTTCGACAACATTTTTCCACACATGCCATTAGCTTCTCTTGAATTCGTTTTGACATCTACTTACACTTGCCGTCACCTTTCAACCCACCAGCAGGGAGGGAAGTGATCCACTCAAAGGAAACTCATGTGGCCACAGGGAGAACATGCAGGCTCCACACTGAAGTTTCCAGGCTCATCTCAAGCCAATGCAATCCACACAAAATGACGGAGGAAATCAGCAACTCAGGCAGCATCCATTCATATCCAGAGATACTGCCCAATCTGCTGAATTATTAAGAGGTTACTGGTGACAAAATTCTATCTGTCCCATTATTAAGAGTCTTGTGCTTCAGACATTACTGATGCATTGGCATATCTCAATCTACCTCCCACATTGTCCTTTGAAGAGATTGCCGAATACTTTGTTTTTGCATTGTGAATTTGGCACGTTAATCCAAGCTGCAGTCCCTCACAGGGAAACTTCAGTTAGTCATTAACAGGATGTCCTCTGCAGTTAGTGCTCTTTGACTAAAGCAACCCAGGCTCGAAAAATTAATAAGTCTTTAATGTGTGCGTTAGAGGCGCCTTTGTTTTACTTTCCATGGTCGGTGTGGTCTGGTGTAGGATGTAGGAGCTGAAAAATAATTATATTTCCACTGTGCAGTCATGGTTAGTAGCAACATATGGCCAAGTAGCAACCTGCAAATAATTACAGAAAAACTTTTATGAAGAAGTCCTTCTAGCAGTTTCAATACACTCAGTAGCCACTGTATTAGGTACACCTGTACACCTGCTTGGTAATGGAAT
Source organism: Mobula birostris (assembly GCF_030028105.1). Classification (NCBI taxonomy): domain Eukaryota; kingdom Metazoa; phylum Chordata; class Chondrichthyes; order Myliobatiformes; family Myliobatidae; genus Mobula; species Mobula birostris. Next base: position 5,889,885 of record NC_092383.1, read on the forward strand.
TATCTAATCTGCCAATCACGTGGCAGGAACACAATGCATAAAAAGCATGCAGACAAGGTCAAGAGGTTCAGCTGTTGCTCAGAGCAAACATCAAAATGGGGAAGAAATGTGATCCAAGTGACCTTGAATGTAGAATGATTGTTGATGCCGGACGTGGTGGTCTGAGCATTTCATAAACTGCTGATCTCCTGGGATTTTTATGCTGAACAGTCTCTGGAGCTTACAGAGAATGGTGCAAGAAATAAAAAACATCCAGTCAGTGGCAGTTCTGGGGATGAAAACAGAGGTCAGAAGATAGTGAGGGATAAAATTGGTCCCTTAGAGAATCAGAGTGGACGGCTATGTGCAGAGCCAAAAGAGATCAGGGAGATTTTGAACAATTTCTTTTCTTCAATATTCACTAAGGAGAAGGATATTGAATTGTGTAAGGTAAAGGAAACAAGAAGGGTAGTTATGGAAAGTATGTTGATTAAAGAAGAGGAAGTACTGGCGCTTTTAAGGAATATAAAAGTGGATAAGTCTCCGGGTCCGGACAGGATATTCCCTAGGACCTTGAGGGAAGTTGGTGTGGAAATAGCAGGGGCTCTGACAGAAATATTTCAAATGTCATTAGAAACAGGGATGGTGCCGGAGGATTGGCATATTGCTCATGTTGTTCCATTGTTTTAAAAGGGTTCTAAGAGTAAACCTAGCAATTATCGGCCTGTGAGTTTGACGTCAGTGGTGGGTAAATTGATGGAAAGTATTCTTAGAGATGGTATATATAATTATCTGGATAGACAGGGTCTGATTAGGAACAGTCAACATGGAATTGTACGTGGAAGGTCATGTTTGACAAATCTTATTGAATTTTTTGAAGAGGTTACTAAGAAAGTTGACGAGGGTAAAGCAGTGGATGTTGTCTATATGGACTTCAGTAAAGTTAAACTGGATAGATATATGGACAGGAAAGGAATGGAGGGTTATGGGCTGAGTGCAGGTCGGTGGGACTAGGTGAGAGTAAGAGTTCGGCACGGACTGGAAGGGCCGAGATGGCCTGTTTCCGTGCTGTAATTGTTGTATCGTTATATGGCTATAGGAGAATATTCAGACTGGTTCAAGCTGACAGGAAGGTGACAGTAATTCAAATAACCACATGTTACAACAGTGGTGTGCAGAAAAGCATCTCTGAATGCACAACATGTCGAACCTTGAAGTAGATGAACCATCGTTGCAGAAAAGCACAAATATACAGGACTGTGCAAAAGTCTTAGGCACATACAGTATATATAGCTGGGAGGCCTATGACTTTTCCACAGCACTGTAGTAGTAATTTTATGCATTGCACTGTACTGCTGCAAAAGAAAAATACATGACATATGGGAGTGATGATAAACCTGATTCTGATATGGGTCTCTATTGTGGACTGAGAGTGGGAAGAGTGGAAGGAGAGGGGAATCATGGTTGGGAAAAGGGGAAGGGAGAGGGGAGGGGGCAGGAAGCACCAGCGATACATTCTGTAATGATCATAAACCAGTTGTTTGGAACCTAATGATCTTGCCTGATGTCTCATGGCTGGGTGTGTTGGCACCTGTGCCACCCCGTCCTGGCACTCCTCTGCCACCTGTCCCTCACCCCTCCTGCGGTGCTCCACCCTCGCCATTTCCAATATCCCTTGCTCCCCCAGATTTACAAACTCGCTCCCTGCTTCACGTTGGCAAATACAGTACTGTGCAAAAGTCTTAGGCACACTAGCTATCTTTATGTATGTGTGACTAAGAGTTTTACACAGCACCGTACACTCAGTGGCCACTTTATTAGGTACGGGAGAGAGCTGTGCCGAACTCCACTGAAAGCCCACGCTTGTGATCGGAGTGTGGCAACGGGAAGTATTGATATTACTGCACTAACTGCATGTCCTCCTGCTTACGTCAACGGCGCTGAGGTGGAGACTGGTGAGAGCTTCCTAGTCTTATAACAGTGGGGTAGAAGCTGTCCCTGAGCCTGGTGGTACGTACATTTACCATTTGTACCTTCTGCCCAACGGGAGAGGGGGAGAAGCGAGAATGTCTGGGGTGGATGGGGTATTCCGTTCTGCCGGCTGCCTCACTGAGGCAGACAGAGTCTGCGAGCTATCAGGCGCTGAGCCATTGTTCAAGCACTCTATGGCCCTGAGCCAGATGCACAATGGCGGTAGTCATACCTTGCCATTGTGCATCTGGATATTTTCTATGATGCAGCCAGTGCAGTAATATCAATCCCTCCCATTGCCACACTCCAATCACAATCATGGTCTCTCAGTGGAGCTTGGATGTCAGAAATTCAGGCTGCAGAGCTCTCACCTCCAAAAGGCCAGAGGTACAGAGGTGAGCTGACTGATTGATTGTTACACTAGTGCATCATGATGGAAGGGAAGAGAAAGCGGGGTTCACATCGATAGTCATCTTGCTAAATAATGGAAAACGTTTGAGGGGATGTAGTCCCAATGTTTGCTTCTGCAGACTAATTTACAAAACAGAAAAAGAAGGATAAAGACTATCTTTATTTATCACATGGACTTTGAAACATACTGTTTAATGTATCATTTGGATCAACAACGAACACAGTCCAAGGATGTGGGGGGGGGGGCAGCCCACAAGTCTTGCTGTGGTTCAGGCAACAATTTACCAATCTACCGATCCTAACCGGTATGCCTTTGGACTGTGGGAGGAACCAGAGGAAATCCATGTGGTCATGAGGAGAATGTACAAACTCCTTTGCACACAGCAGTGGGAATTGAACCCAGATCGCCACAGTGTTGTTCCTCCCATCTCAAAACAAACACATTTCACATCATACTGTATGTCAGAGAGGATCAGCCTGATCCTCACTCTGCCTTCAGAAGGGGAGACGGAAATCTGGTCCAAAAGGGTGAAAAGAGAAGATGTATAACCTTCTGACCAAAGCTCTTGACTGGATCTAGAGTGACGGTGCAGTTTGCATTGTCTTATACATTCTGACTACAAAAATTAATCTCAGGGTTATATATGGTGACAAATAAGTACTGTGAAATTTATATTGAACGTTGAAGTCTGAAGAAACTGACAGGTGCTTTTGGACATGAAGGCTATTTACAGATGTTTGAGAGACTCTTAGATAGGCACATGGATGATAGAAAAATGGGAAGGGTCGTATTGACCTTAGAGTACATGAGACGGTCGGCACTCGTCGTTGACTGAAGGGCCTGTACTGTGTTGCGTGATTTGTGTTCTATGTATCGGACATAGAATCATCACAACAACCCTGTCAGAGATCACAGTGGGTCAGATTGGAAATTCCTTCTGCTTTGGCCAATGGTAGACTGGCTGTTCTGCAAAAGGTTCTCGGTTTTTTTGAAGGGTCACATTTGAAAATGTACTGAGACGCTGTGACCACCCAGGCGTGTGTGTGTGTGTGTGTGAGTGTATGTGTGTTTGTGTGTGTGTATGTATGAGAGTGTGTGTGTATTTGTGTATGTATGAGTGTGCGTGTATTTCTATATGTCTGAGTGTGTGTGTGTGTATGTTTGTGTGTGTATGTATTAGCGTGTGTGTGTATGTGTGTGTGTGTGTGTGTATGTTTGTGTGCGTATGTGTCAGTGTGTGTGTGTGTGTGTGTGTGTGTGTGTGTGAGTGTGTGTGTGCACATGTGTTCATGTGTGTATGTATGAGTGTGTGTGTGTGTGTGTGTGTGTGTATGTTTGTGTGTGTATGTATTAGCGTGTGTGTGTATGTGTGAGTGTGTGTGTGTGTATGTTTGTGTGTGTATGTGTCAGCGTGTGTGTGTATGTGTGTGTGTGTGTGTGTGTGTGTGTGTGTGTGTGAGTGTGTGTGTGTGTGTATGTGTATGTATGTATGTGTGTGAATGTGTGTGTGTTTCCTCCAGGGTTGCTCTTCTCACTCAGTACACAAACACTGAGGACACACAGTACAGATCAGCCTGCCAAGATCCTCACTTCTGAATGAAATTCTGGATGTTTTCATCATTTACCCCCCCCCCCCTCCCCCCGCCCCCCGGGCTCTTGTCAGAGTTTGGAGAGCTCAGCAAGTCTGCAGGGTAATGCTTAACAAAGGCAGCTCACATTTCCTAGTTGTTTCAGTGAACCAGGACAAATATAACCGTAGTAACACACACACAAAATGCTGGAGGAATTCAGCAGGTCAGGCAGCATCAATGGAAAGGAATCACGAGCTGGAGATTTAGGCCGAGACCCTTCATGTTTTTCTTCATAGAACTCGCACCCCTAGAAGCTCTCTCAGTCAAGAGTGGGGCGGCACAGTAACGTAGTGTTTAGTTATACAGCAATCCCCGATCGGGGTGCAATGCTTGCTGTGCTCTGTAAGGAGACAGTACGTTCATTGTGGGTTTCCTCCGGGTGCTCCTGTTTCCTCCCTCAATCCGAAGACGTATGGTTAGGGTTAGTGAGAGCTGGGTAAGTGATGTTGACACTGGGAGTGTGGTGACAGTTGCAGTAATCCTCGCTGATTTGATTTGATGCAAAACGATGCATTTCACTGTATGTTTTGACATTTCGGTGCACATGTGGCGAATAAGGCTAATCTTAATCTTAAAGTGGTTTTGCATACGCAGGCAGTGTGTCTTACCAGGAACATGGTGAGACACACGGCATGCACATGAAAAAATTAGGACATCGTAGTTGAGCGGAATCCTTTCAACACCTTAGAATATTTCACACCCGCTAGTAGACAGACAGAACCACAACTAAGTGCACATTGTGAAACACCGCTTCAGGCCACGTTCCATCCACGTCTGCTCCTTCTTTGCCTCACCTCTACCAGCATGTTTCTCCCTTTCTTTCCTTCTTCCTGTATTTAGCCAGCCTCTCCTTAAACAGCTCCCTTCTGGAAAGCGTTATAGGGCTATTAAAACAAAAACTTCATGCAACCTTAAAACTTTCTTCCCCCAGGCAACTAATCTGATCAATCATTCTAGATAGCCTCCAACCCCTTCTATTACCCCAATCACTGCACTACGCTGTAAAAACTTTAATCATCATAATTATGTGCCATGTCATATGGCGTTGGCTATCATTATTGTTCTTGGCAAATTTTCTACAGAAGTCGTTTGCCATTGCCTTCTTCTGGGCAGTGTCTTTTCAGGACAGGTGACCCCAGCCATTATTAATACTCTTCAGAGATTGTCTGCCTGGCGTCAGTGGTCGCATAACCAGGACTCGTGATCTGCACCAGCTGCTTGTACGACCATCCACTACCTGCTCCCATGGCTTCACATGACCCTGATCGGGGCGGAGGGGGACGAAGCAGGTGCTACAGCTCATCCGAGGGTGACCTGCAGTCTAATGGAGGGAATGAGCACCTTACACTTTCTTTATTAGGAATATAACTCCACCCACCACCCCAAATACTTTAAGCCACTTTTTATAACACTATTTGCATTGTAAAGACATGCTGGCATTTATGTATTTGAGCACATTTTATTCCCTATTTGTTCTTTAACCACTAAGTTCATTTTTTTACATAATTCTTTATTCTTGATAATTATTGAATGTTGTTTTTTGTTACATGTCGCGTCCTGACTAACAAACCACAGGGTGAGTGCTCAGAGATTCAGGACCACATGGTCAAAGGCTCTTCAGCCCAACGAGTTCATGGTTCATGGTTTTCACCCAACTGGTCTCAATTTCCCATGTTTGGCCATTCCCCCTAAGCACTGTCCCTTCATATACCTATTCCAGTGCTTCTTAAATGACACTGTCATACCTGCATCATCCATGCTGAACAGTTATTACCCTACAACCATCAGCCTCCTGAACCAGAGTGGAAAGAGGTACAGGAACCTAAGTCCCACACCAGCAAGTTCAGGAACAGTTATTACTGATCAACCATCAGGCTCCTGAACCAACGTGGATAACTTCACTCACCTCAACCCTGATCTGATTCCACAACCTACACACTCGTAGATTCTACAACTCAGGTTCTCAGTATTATTTATTTACTTTTTAATCACTTGCCCGAATTTGTTTCTTTTGAACATTGGTTGTTTGTCAGTCATTGTTAGGCATAGTTTTGAAATAAATTGCTTTATATTTCTTCATTTTTCCCTGTAAATGCCCACAAGAAAATGAATCTCGGGGTTCATTATACTGTGATAATAAAACTACTTTGAACTCCTCTGATAGTTTACTCCATGTTCCGTGTGAAATTCCTCTCAGGTTCCTTTAAAATCTTCCCCCTTTCAGTCTGGATCTATGCTCTCTAGTTTTGGACTCCTGTTTATCTCTGCCTCTCTATAAGGTCATCCTTCATTTTCCTACTTTTCAAGGAATCAAGACCTGGTTGAACAGCCTCTCCCTATAACTCAGGCCCTCCGGCACTTACAGCATCTTCGTAAATCTTTTACTTTCTACACTCTTTCTAGTTTAACCACATCTTTCCTATATCAGGGAAAACATTATCACTCAGCTTCTGACTTTATCTTCCTTCTCCCATCCACCTAGCTTCTCCATCACCTGGTCTCACCTACTCATTTATACGCTTTTCCTTTCCCCCACCTTCATATTCTGCCTTCTTCCCCCTTCCGTCCTGTCCTGCTGAAGGGCCTTGGCTCAAAGTATCAATTGTTTTCCACTGAGGTTGGATGGGTCTACAACCAGAGATCATGGGTTAAGAGTGAAAGGGGAAAAGTTTAAGAGGAACATGAGGGGAAATCCATGAGCGTGTGGAATGTGCTGCCAGCAGAAGTGTTGCACGTGAGCTGGATTTCAACGCTTAAGCAAAGTTTGGATAGGTACATGAATAGTAGGGGTATGAGGGGGTTATGGTTGCGGAGCAGGTTGATAGGAATAGACAGCTTAGATGGTTTTGGCATGGGCTAGATGGGCCAAAGGGCCTGTTTCTGTGCAGTACTTCTCTATGACTCTACCATATGTTTATTGCTTTCCATAGATGCTGCCTGACCTGCTGAGTTCCTCCAGCAGCTGCGGAATCTCTGGTGTTTATGGCGGTATTCCAAGTGCAGCCCCACCAATAATTTACTCTGAGTAACAGTGAACTCAGTTTTACTTTTGATTATAAGGCAAACTCTTCACTCAGCGAGCAGGACCCACCTCATGTCTGGGGGAGCACAGGCCTGCATAGACTGGAGAAGAGCCGAGTGATGGTTAGCTCAGGTTGCCCACTGCTCCTTGCTTTACCAAGTGAATGGACCACTTTTCGCCCACCTGACAGCACTTTCCAAGTTGCTTCAGTGGCTTTGGAGTCTTTATTTAAGCGAAGTTTGGATAAGTGCGTGGACCGGCGGGTAAGGTCGACGTGGGGTCAATGGGACTAGCAGAGTAACGTTTCAGCATGGACTGGGCAGGCAGAAATGATCCATCTAGTGAGGCATGTAGAGAGGGTAAATGCAAGCAGGCTTTTTCCTTTGAGGTTGGGTGAGTCTAGGGCTAGAGGTCACAAGTTTAGGGTGAACAGTGAAATGTTTAAATGGAGTCCGAGGGAAAACTTCTTCCCTCAGAGGATGGTGTGAGTGTGGAACGAGCTGCCAGTGGAAGTGATGGATACAGCTTCAATTGCATGCATTACTAAATGACAATAAAAGAGGACTACGAGTCTTCATAATCTAATAATCTAATCTAATTGCAACATTTAACAGACATTTGGTTAAGTACATGGATGGGAAGAGCATGGAGGTCTATGGTCCAGGTGCAGACTGATGGGACTAGGCAGGTTAATGGTTTAGCACGGACTAGGTGGGCTGAAGGGCCTGTTTTTGTGCTGTAGTGTTCTATAAATTCTCTACAAATCTAGAGAAGGATCTGAAGATCTTCTCAACATCTATTCACTTCTTTCATTCGGCTTTTAGTAATTCTGTAACACCCTTTCCATAATTTTTAATTTCTTTTCAACCTTTGTGTTGGTGACTTCCTCAAATTTCCCTAATGAATTCAACAACTCGTTTGCCACGAGCAGAGTTGATGGCTTCACTGCTTGCTTTTGGTGTTTATGTGACTCTGGGGGCATGTGCTGTTGCAGTTTGGTTCGGATCGCTTGGTTTTGCTGCCTGAATTCTCCAGGGCAGGGACTGGCGGCATGTGCCTTCTGTTCGGAAACAGCCAGAGTGTGAGGGAGCTTAGAATCTCTGACCTTGCATGGTCCCCGTGCTTTCAAATGCGGGTGACGCACTTAGTGCTACGCTATTACAGCTCGGGGCTTCAGAATTCAGAGTTCAATTCCAGCATCCTCTGTAAGGAGTTTGTACGTTCTTCCCGTGACCGTGTGGGTTTTCCCAGGGTGCACCAGTTTCCTCCCCCCAGTCAAAAAAATGTACTGGGTAGGTTCATTGGTCATTGTAACTTGTCTCGTGATAAGGTTAGGCTTAAATCGGAGCTGTTGTGGGCTACTGGGTGTGCGGCTCGAAGGGCCAGAAGGGCCCAAACTGTGCTTCATCACCAAATAAATAAATAAATCAAACGGAGAATGTTGACAACATCAGCTTGACCCTTCAATCATCAGGATCCTGAACCAGCGTGGATAACTTCACTCGCCTCATCTCTGAACTGATTCCACAACCTACAGACTCACTTTCAAGGACTCAACAACCCAGTATTTATTTATTTAATATTATTTGGGCTTTCACTTGTACTTGCACGGTTTGTTTTCTTTTGCATGTTGGTTCTTTGTCAGTCTCCGCGTGTAGTTTTTCATCGATTCTATCGTGTTTCTTTGCTCTACTGTGAATGCCCACAAGAAAATGAATCTCAGGGTTGTATATGGTGACATGTATGTACACGTAACAGTACATGGCATAAAATAGGTTGGGGACCCCTTGTTTGGAGGGATTATGGTTAAAATGCAGGCCACCTCAGAGCTTACTGGTCACTACGAGAACTAAGATTGAGCAGCTGTAGACTTGCTCAACTTAACCCAAGGAAGCTACTTGAGGAAATCTGGAAGAGGAGGCATTCCCGTGCCATGCATCCTGTCAAAAAAGCTTCCTTGCAACAGTGTCACAGGCACAGAGTATCAGATAACCAGTATTCACAAGAAAGACAAATGAAACATAAATGTTTGCAGGCTCGAAGGGCCGAATGGCCTACTCCTGAACCTATTTTCTATGTTTCTATGTTTCTAAATTACACACAATTTTTACAAAAAAAGAACATAATTAGGACAAAAAGTGTAGACTTCAGGCAGGTAGTTGGAGTGGAATTAATCAGTCATGATGTGATTGAATGGCAGAACGTAAACTCACTGGCCACTTCATTAGCTCCCTCCTGTACCTAATAAAGTGGCCACTGTATACAGTACTGTGTAAAAGTCTTAGGCATGTATACAGTATATAGCTAGGGTGCCTAAGACTTTTGCACAGTACTGTATTTGTCAACACGGAGTGGAAAGCAGGTTTGTAACTCTGGTGAGAGCAAAGGATGTTGGGAATGCTGAGAGTGGAGCACTGTGGGAGGGGTGTGGGACAGGTGGCAGAGACAGGTGCCAGGGGCGCGGGTACTGACACACCCAACCCTGAGACACCAGGCAAGGTCATTTGATTCCAAACAACTGGTTTATTGATCATTACAGGATGCCTCTCTGGTGCTTCCTGCTCCCTCCCCTCTCCCTTCCCCTTTTCCCAACCATGATTCCCCTCTCCCTGCCCCCTTCCCACTCTCAGTCCTCAATAGAGACCCAGATCAGAATCAGGTTTATCAGCACTCACATGTGTCATGAAATTTGATTTTTTTTGCGGCAGCAGTACAGTGCAATACATAAAATTACTGCAGTACTCTGCAAAAGTCTTAGGCACCCTCGTTATATATATGTGCCTAAGATCTTTTGCACAGTACGGTATGTCTCACACTAGGCATTAAATGATTGATTAAAATCCGGAATCACAACATTTGAATATCTGATGGTTCATTAGATATTATATATAGTGGGAGGTGGCTGTGAGATCAGTTCTACTCTTGGTCTAAAATAAGCACTGAAGTTTAATCAGTAGGCATGCCTGTAACTGCCTCTTATAGTAACAGTGGAAATGATTAAAAGGGAAGGTTAAAAAGTGGATGTTTGATCACCTAGGTATTGTTTAATCTTTGCATTCTGTTGCTTGTGGTAATACTGAGTGAGTGTGAAGCATACAGCACCTGCCTGTTGAAACCTGCCCATTGTACCACAGCTTAACAACTCTCCCAGATTGCTTTGGAGCTTACAGGAATTGAGATATGATCAGACTTTCACTAGAATTCTTAAGGTACAATTATTAAAGCATAAACCTCCAGTTAGATATGGGAGAAAATGTCAATTAACTGAGAGCAAGAAATGGGTCACAGATTAGGACATTATTCCTGAAGAATTAGGCCATTTGGCCCATTGAATCTCCTCCGTCATCCCACCATGGAAGGTACAGCACTTTACAGTACCAGGGACCTGGGTTCAATTTCTGCCTCTGTCTGTAAGAAGTTTGTACGTTTTCCTCATGACCGCATGGGTTTCCTCCAGGTGCTCCGGTTTCCCCCACAGTCTGAAGACATACCGGTTGGTGGGGTAATTGATCATTGTAAGTTATTTGGCTAGGATTAAGTTGGGGGAGTTGCTGGGCGACACAGCTTGAAGGGCTGGAAGTGCCTACTCCGCATTTTATTTCAATAAATTAAAAAATAAATTATTATCCCTCGTAACCCTACTCTCCTGCCTTCTCCCCAAAATCTCTGACTCCCTGACTAATGAAGAAAGAGTGTGCACAATCTTATTTCCCCAGGGTTGGGCAATCAAGAGCCAGAGGACACAGGTTTAAGGTGAGAAGGGAAAATGATTTAAGAGGGACCTGTTTAATAAGTAACATTTTCACCCAGAAGGTGGTCCATGTGTGGAACGAGCTGCAGGAGGAAGTGGTTGAGGCAGGTATATTGACTCCAGTGAAGATGTTCGGACAGGTACATGGATAGGAAATGATTAGAGGGGTTAGAGAGCCAAACGGGCAAATGGGACTGTCGTAGATGGGAATCTCGGCCAGTATGGAGTGGATGGAACAAAGGGCCCGTGGTTGTGCTATATATGCTCTGTGATCCAGCAACATTCACCAGCACAGGGCAGGGTTCACTGAAAACACCTCCCCTGCCAACCGCGAGTCTGGAGAAAAGAAATAACCATCGGGATAGGCATACCATCGACTAACAGGACTGGGAATCCATGCCTGTGATGGCACAGTGTGACCTTTTAACTCCAAAAGTAAATACAAACAAAAGGCCTTCTTTAAGGCCAATGGAGACTGGGTTCCCTTGTTAGAAATGAATGTTAGTTATGTCCCGTGTTGTATGATGTGGGCGATCATGGTCTTTCCATGACCATGATCGTTCTTGGCAAATTTTTCTACAGAAGTAGTTTGCCATTGCCTTCTTCTGGGCAGTGTCTTTACAAGATGGGTGACCCCTGCCATTATCAATACCCTTCAGAGATTGTCTGTCTGGCGTCAGTGGTCGCATAACCAGGACTTGTGATATGTACCAGCTGCTCAAATGACCAACCACCACCTGCTCCCATGGTTTCACATGGTGCTACATTTTGCCCAAGGGTGATCAGCAGGCTAGTGGAGGGAAGGAGCATCTTGCACCTCCTTTGGTAGAGGCGTACCTGAACCCCACCACACAAATGTTGGGGGTTATGGGAGGCTACTGTGCAAGCTCAAAGTAAACTGCAGAAACTTGTAAAATTAGTCAACTCCATCATGGGTACCAGTTCCATAGTATCCAAGACATCTTCAAGGAGCGGTGCCTCAGGAAGGCAGCTCCCATCATTAAGGATCCCCTCCACCCAGGACATGACCCCTTCACACTGTTGTCATTGGGAAGGAGGTTCAAAAGCCTGAAGGCCCACACTCAGAGATTCAAGAACAGCTTCTTCCCCTCTGCCATCCGATCTCTAAATGGACATTGAACCTCTGAACACTACCTCACTACTTCTTATTTCTGTTTCTTTTTGCACTACTAATTTTAACCTAACTATTAAAGTTACATATACTGTGTATACCTAATGTAACTCAGGTTTTTCTTTATATTTATTTTGTCATGCATCTCACTGTACTGTTGCCGTAAAGTTAACAAATTTCATGACATATGCTGGTGGTACTAAACCTGATCCTAATTCTGAACGGAGACGATAGATGTTGGAATCCTGAGCAAGACACAAGATGCTGGAAGACCCTAATAGATCGGTCAAGATCTGTGGTGGAATAGAATCCCAGTTATCAGAGCACAACCTCTCTCACTCTCATTAAGTTAGATGTTAAAGAGGCGGCGTTGCATTGATTATATCTATATTGAGAAAAAGAAACTGCATTTTTATAATGCCTTTCTTGATCTCAGAACATCTGAATGTACTCACAGACAGAGACAGAATCGCATAGTTGCTATAGTACTGGAGCCAAGTTGCATTCAACAAGCTCCCTTGAGGACCTGAGGACCTGACTTATAAGGAAAGGAAGAATAGGTTAAGTTTTTATTCCCTGGGGTGGGGAGATTTGATAGAGGTATACAAAATTATGAGAGGTATAGATAGGGTAAATGCAAGCAGGCTTTTTCCACTAAGGTCAGGTGAGACTAGAACTAGAGGTCATAGGATAAGGCTGAAAGCTGAAATATTTAAGGGGAACCTAAGGGGGATCTTCTTCACTCAGAGGGTGGTGAGGGTGTAGAATGAGCTGCCAGCAGAACTGGCGGGTGCGGGTTCAATTTTAACATTAAAGAGAAGTCTGGATAAGTACATGGATGGCAGGGGTATGGAGGGCTATGGTCCGGGTGTGGGTCAATGGGACTAGGCAGAATAACAGCTTGGCATGGAACGGATGGGCTGTAGGGCCTGTTTCTGTTCTGTAGTTCTCTTTGACTCTATATCCCACAACCTCTCATCCGACGTTGGACTGTAGCATTTGGGTCTGGCCCATTCCAAGCAACATGGCCACTGGTAGGGGCTGAATTTTGACTATAGTGTCCAACTAAACTATGTCTCCATACACAAGAGATGTCCCAGAAGATAGAATAGACTCTGTAACTCTGACGGGAATCTGGACCAGATCCTCACCAACCCATGGTTTCAGGATCATTAGAATCTGTTTTCAAATGTCATTTACATGATGAGACCTTTACAATTAGTATTAAAGTATTTAAAATGAGTCATAGAACCATGTAGCATGGAACCAAGCCCTTTGACTCAACTCATCCATGCTGACCAAGGTGCTGAATTAATCTAGCCCATTTGCCTGCATTTTACCCTTTTCCCTTTAAGGGCCTGTTTCTGTGCTGTGTTGCTCTATGACACCAATACTTAGTGCAAACACCGATGCCCAGGAATGGCAAAGTCTTTACAGAAAGTGGGGATACAGCCCTCCCCATCACTGAGTATATTTACATGCGTCCATCTCCAAGGACCCCCACCGTCCAGGCCATGATCTCTTCTCACTACTACCATCAGGCAGAAGGTATTGAATCTTGAGGTCCCTCACCACTAGGTTTAGGAACAGTTACTCCCAACATCAGGCTCCCGAACCAGCATGGATAACTCACCTCAATTCAGAACTGATTCTGCAGCCTACAGAACAGTCCTACCAGGTGAGGCAACACCTCACCTGCACATCTGCTGGGGCTGTCTATTGTGTCGGGTGCTCCCGATGCAGCCTCCTCTACATTAGTGAGACCATTCATAAATTGGGGACAGCTTCATCGAGCACCTCCTCTCTATTCTCCAAAAGGGGAACTGTCCAGTGGCCAAACATTTTAATTGTGGTTTCCATTCCCATTCCAACATGTCAGTCCACAGCCTCCTCTTGTGCCAAGATGAAGTCACCCTCTGGGCTGAGGAGCAACACCTTATATTCTGATTGGACAGCCTCCAACCCGATGGCACGATGATTGATTTCTCCTTCCAGTTTAAAAAAAATTCCCTCCCTGTTGTGTCTTTGCAACTACATATCAATTAAATAAAAACACGCATGTGGCAGATGGCGTTAACTGGTCTATTCACATTGCAGCGAGAGAGAGAAAGAGTGAGAGAACAATGCGTATGTATAGACAATAGATCTCTTTTACAAACCATATTCAAATAAACATACTTTCACAATTACAGTCTATAACTAACTTTAGTATACTAAAGACTCAATCTTTTGGATGCTGTCTGTTTCTTTCAAGATAGTACCTCTGGACCATTGGAGTGCCATCAGGTTTGGTAGATGTCTTATCTAAGACAGTATTCTCAGTTGCCGGTGTCATGTTGCTGTCAGTGACATGATCACTGAGACATAAGTCTGTTAGCAGTAGTGTGTCCATTTTGTTGGATGCAGTCAACTCAGATGTGTTCTTCAGTTGAGCATCCAGTATCTGGTCCACATGACGTCTCCATGTCCTATCTCCAACACTGACTGTGTACATCCGTGGTCCAATTCTTGTAGCTATCCTACTGGGTGTCCACTTGTCTTCTCGGTAGTCACCCACGAGGACTTCCTGTCCAATCTCGAAGCCTCTTGCTGACCCGCTTGGCAACTGGATGAACTGTTCATTCTGCACTTCCCTCCGTAGATCTGGTTTCAGGTGGTCTATGCAAGATCTCAGTTTCCTGTTCATGAACAGCATTGCAGGTGTTTGAATTATAGTTGCATGAGCAGAGTTCCAATACACCAAAAGGAAATTGTCCACCTTGCATAGAGAAATGTCCTTCTTGTCCTTAGCTTTAATGGACTTCTTGAATGTTCGGATAAATCTTTCAGCTAACCCATTTATTGCTGGGTGGTGAGGAGCTGACTTGAAATGTTTGGTCCTGATTGAAACATATAAGATTATTAAGGAATTGGACACGCTAGAAGCAGGAAACATGTTCTCGATGTTGGGGGAGTCCAGAACCAGAGGCCACAGTTTAAGAATAAAGGGTAGACAATTTAGAAAGGAGTTGAGGAAAAACTTTTTCACACAGGGAGTTGTGGTTCTGTGGAATGCTCTGCCTCAGAAGGCAGTGGAGGCCGATTAGACAATAGACAATAGGTGCAGAAGTAGACCATTCAGCCCTTTGAGCCTGCACCGCCATTCTGAGATCATGGCTGATCATCTACTATCAATACCTGGTTCCTGCCTTGTCCCCATAACCCTTGATTCCCCTATCCATAAGATACCTATCTAGCTCCTTCTTGAAAGCATCCAGAGAATTGGCCTCCACTGCCTTCTGAGGCAGCGCGTTCCACACCTCCACAACTCTCTGGGAGAAGAAGTTCCTCTTCAACTCTGTCCTAAATGACATACCCCTTGTTCTTAAACCATACCCTCTGGTACTGGACTCTCCCAGCATCTGGAACATATTTCTTGCCTCTATCTTGTCCAATCCCTTAATAATCTTATATGTCTCAATCAGATCCCCCCCCTCAATCTCCTTAATTCCAGTGTGTACAAGCACAGTCCCTCTAACCTCTCTGCGTAAGACAGTCCGGACATCCCAGGAATTAACCTAGTGAACCTACATTGCACCTCCTCCACAGCCAGGATGTCCTTCCTTAACCCTGGAGACCAAAACTGCACACAATAATCCAGGTGTGGTCTCACCAATGCCGTGTACAAATGCAAAAGGATTTCCTTGCTCTTGTACTCCATTCCCTTTGTAATAAAGGCCAACATTCCATTAGCCTTCTTCACTGCCTGCTGCACTTGCTCATTCACCTTCAGAGACTGATGAACAAGTACTCCTAGATCCCTTTGTATTTCTCCCTTACCTAACTCCACACCATTCAGATAATAATCTGCCTTCCTATTCTTGCTCCCAAAGTGAATAACCTCACACTTATTCACATTAAATGCCATCTGCCAAGTTTCTGTCCACTCACCCAGCCTATCCAAGTCACCTTGAATTCTCCTAACATCCTCATCACATGTCACACTGCCACCCAGCTTAGTATCATCAGCAAACTTGCTGATGTTATTCACAATGCCTTCCTCTAAATCATTGACGTAAATTGTAAACAGCTGTGGTCCCAATACCAAGCCCTGTAGCACCCTACTAGTCACCACCTGCCATTCCGAGAAACACCCATTCACTGCTACCCTTTGCTTTCTATCTGCCAACCAGTTTTCAATCCATGTCAATATCCTCCCCCCAATGCCATGAGCTCTGATTTTACCCACCAATCACCTTATCGAATGCCTTCTGAAAGTCAAGGTACACCACATCCACTGGATCTCCCACGTTTATCTTCCTGGTTACATGCTCGAAAAACTCCAGTAGATTAGTCAAGCATGATTTGCCCTTGGTAAATCCATGCTGGCTCGGCCCAATCCTATCACTGCTATCAAGATATGCCGCTATTTCATCTATAATAATAATGGACTCTAGCATCTTCCCCACTATTGGTGTTAGGCTAACAGGGCGATAGTTCTCTGTTTTCTCCCTCCCTCCTTTCTTAAAAGGTGGGATAACATTAGCCATTCGCCAATCCTCAGGAACTGATCCTGAATCTAAGGGACATTGGAAAATGATCACTAATGCATCCGCAATTTCCAGAGCCACCTCCTTTAGTACCCTAGGATGCAGACCATCTGGACCTGGGGATTTGTTAGCCTTCAGTCCCATCAGTCTACTCATCACCATTTCCTTTCTAATGTCAATCTGTTTCAGTTCCTCTGTTACCCTATGTCCTTGGTCCATCCATACATCTGGGAGATTGCTTGTATCTTCCCTAGTGAAGACAGATCCAAAGTACTTATTAAATTCGTCTGCCATTTCTCTGTTTCCCATAACAATTTCTCCCAATTCATTCTTCAAGGGCCCAACATTGTTCTTAACTATCTTCCTTCTCTTCACATACCTAAAAAAACTTTTGCTATCTTCCTTTATATTCCTAGCTAGCTTGCGTTCATACCTCATTTTTTCTCCCTGTATTGCCTTTTTAGTCAAGTCCTGTTGCTCCTTAAAGATTTCCCAATCATCCGTCTTCCCACTCACCTTAGCTCTGTTATACTTCTTTTTTAATGCTATGCTTTCTCTGACTTCCTTTGTCAACCACTGTGGCCACTTTCCCCCCTTTGAATCCTTCCTTCTCCGGGGGATGAACTGATTTTGCACCTTGTGCATTATTCCCAAGAATACCTGCCATTGCTGTTCCACTGTCTTTTCTGCTGGGATATCCGACCAGTCAACTTTGGCCAGCTCCTCCCTCATGGCTCCATAGTCTCCTTTGTTCAACTGCAATACTGACACTTCTGATCTGTCCTTATCCCTCTCAACTTGCAGATAAAAACTTATCATATTATGGTCACTACCTCCTAATGGCTCCTTTACTTCAAGATCACTTATCAAATCCTGCTCATTGCACTTTCATTCCAATTCTGTTCATTCCAATTCTCTGGATTCTTTCAAAAAAGAGTCAGATAGAGCTCTTAAAAATAGCGGAGTGAAGGGATATAGGGAGAAGGCAGGAGAAGGGTACAGGTTGTGGATGATCAGCCATGATCACAGTGAATGGTGGTGCTGGCTTGAAGGGCTGAATGGCTTACTCCTGCACCTATTGTCTATTGTCTATTATCCTATTTCTCTTCATGAATAGTCTAAACTATTCTGACGTGTGTTGTGGTCTGTTGACATTCACAGTTTGTTCTGATAAGCCATTTCTGGTGAAGATAGTCCTCAGAGTGGAAACAGTCTTTTCTGAAGTGGTTGACTTCATTGGTATGACCTCTGGCCACCTTGAATGAGCATCCACAGCAACCAGAAACATGGAGTCCATGAATGGCCTAGCGAAGTCAGTATGTACTCTTTGCCATGGTGATGACTGTAATGTATGGATCTATTTCTTTTACAGCAATGACCCCTCCCTTACTGAGCACTATGTATTGATCTGTTCTCTGCACATGTGCATTGCTCTTTCTCTTGCTCGCTAAAGTGTGAATACAACAGTTAAAGCCATCTCCCATGTGCGTGCTTTTATTTAATTGATATGTGGTTGTGCACAGACCCAACAAGTTGTCAAAGAGTATGAACCTGAACGTCAGAGAATATCACCAACTACACCGACAGTAACGAGACGAAACAGCGAGAGTTAAATCACACAGGAAGGCCGTTAACAAAGGAATGCGTGAGTGGCAGTGAAAGACGCGTGGTATTTAAAGTGAAAATAATGTGGCGATGGCTTCAGTCAGGAAAGTTGGCAAATTTGATAGCACTAATGAAGGCTGGGAATCATATATCGAGAGGGTTGAACTGTATTGTAACACAAGCAATGTGGAAGAGCAAAAGAAAGCCCTTACACTTCTTAGCTTAATGGGCCCAAGAGCATACAATCTCTTATGCAACTTAGTAACCCCTGCAAAGCCAGCAAGCAAGTTGTTTGATGAAATTGTTGCAATTTTACAAAATCACTTGAGCCCTAAACTGCTGATAATAGCTGAGAGACTTAGATTTTACAAAAAGAACCAGTAGAAAGATGAAAGACTTTCTCAATACATTGCAGAACTGCGCAAACTTTTCCAGCACTGTGACTTCAGAGATGGACGTTCTGATGCATTAAGGGGCTTGTATATGGCATGCATACTCAAAGTACTCAGAAGAGGCATTGACCATTGCAGTGTCATTAGAGACTGCAGCAAAGCATGCACCAGAACTACAGAAAAGGTGGTTAGAACGTGAAATGCACAAAATGTCCCTGAATGGAGCAAAAAGCCAAATATTTCGTCGATGTGGCAAATCCTCCCATGATGCAAATGACTGTTGGTTCAAAGAAAAAGAATGAAGAAATTATCATCGACCAGGTCACTGAGAGAAACTGTGCAAGGCGGACAAAAAGCATAAGCGAGATACAAGTCTCAAACACAAAACTAAGCAAATGCATGAAGTTACAAATATAAAACAGAATCAGACAACATAAACTCTGACATAGGAGGACTGTCATGCCTAGAACTGCATAGTATAACTGAACCAGATCACAAAATCATCTGGATCACAAAAGATGTCTCTGGTGTAAAACGGAAAATGGAGTTGGATACAGGGACAGCTTTGTCCAGGATTCCAGAGGCTGACCACAACAGACTGTTTTGTAAGATACCATTAGAGAAGATCTCAGTGACGCCCAAAACTTACACAGATGAGAAAGTGTCTCCCAAAGGCAAACTGAAAGCAAGTGTAACGTATGGAAGCCAAACACAACAGTTAAACAGTAGGAGCTTTATGTATTGAAAAGTGGAAGGCCAGCACTTTTCGGACGTGAATGGTTGAGAAAAATCCAACTAGACTGGCACTCAATCGAAGCTCTCAGTATGACATCAACAGGCAATGGCAGCCCAAGTGATAGCATTAAGCAGTGACTGGCACAGCTGCTTAATGCTAATCAGAAGGTGTTTGAGAAGGGGATTGGTAAACTCAAAGGCATAAAGGCCAGAATTGAACTGGATGAAGCAGCAACTCCAAAATTCCACAAAGTGTGTCAAATGCCTTAAACACCATGTCCTAAAATGGATGCTGAACTGCAGAGCTTGGAGGCATTTGGAATTCCCTCCAAGGCTGAGTGGAGCAATTGGGCCATGGCCATTGTACCGATGATCAAGAAAGGAAAGGCCGGAACTGTTCGCATAAGTGGGGATTTCAAGGTGAGAATCGACCTGGTGCTGTGTACTGTGCAGTATCCCCTGCCATGAACAGAAGACATTTTTGCATCATAAACACAAAATACTCTGCAGATGCTGGGGTCAAAGCAACGCTCACAACACGCTGGAGGAACTCAGCAGGTCGGACAGCATCCGTGGAAATGATCAGTCAACGTTTCGGGCCGGAACCCTTCGTCAGGACTGAAGAGGGAAGGGGCAGAGGCCCTGTAAAGAAGGTGGGGGGAGGGTGGGAAGGAGAAGGCTGGTAGGTTCCAGGTGAAGAACCAGTAAGGGGAAAGATAAAGGGGTGAGGGAGGGGAAGCAGGGAGGTGATAGGCAGGAAAGGTGAAGAAAGAATAGGGGAAAGCACAATGGGTAGTAGAAGGAGGCGGAACCATGAGGGAGGTAGTAGGCAGCTGGGGGAGGGGGCGGAGTGAAACTGGGATAGGGGAATGGAGGGGGAGGGAATTACCCGAAGTTGGAGAATTCAATGTTCATACCAAGGGGCTGGAGACTACCTAGACGGTATATGAGGTGTTGCCCTTCAACCTGAGTTTTAAAGATTGACCTGTCACAAGTCTATCTGCAAATGGAGATTGAGGAGTTAATCAGGAACCTTCACAATCAACACTCCAGTATAATTGTCTCGTCTTTGGAATCACATCAGCTCCAACAATTTGGCAAAGAGCAATGTTCCATGATATCCTAGGAACACAATGTTACCTTGATGACATCATTGTTACTGGCAAGAATGACGAGGAGCAATGGACCAAAAGCTCCAAGATAACCCAGGCTATCAATGTTACCTTGATAACGGGCAAGAATGATGAAGAACACCTCCAGAACCTTGGTAAAGTGCTTACCAGGCTGAGTGAGTATGGTCTGTGCGCAAAGAGAGAGAAATGCGAGTTTTTAAAGAATGAAATCTCATATTGTGGACATACCATTTACAAGCATGGCTTGCGTAAGTCACAAGAGAAGATTGAACCAGTGCTACAGGCTCCCAAACTGGAAAACGTGTCACAACTCAGGTCATACTTGGACCTTGTAAACTACTAATACCAGTTTCTCCCAAACATTGCTGGAGTGCTTCACCCATTGAACGCACTGTTGCAGACAGCAGCAAAGTGGGAATGGTCAGAAAGAGCATTCTGGGAATCAAAGATAGCAATAACATCCGCTAAACTGTTCACCCATTATGACCCATCCCTGCCCATCAGATTGACATTCTGATGTATCCCCTTATGACATTGGAGCCATTTTGTCACACATTATGAATGATGGATCTGAATGCCCGATTGCGTTTGCTTCAAGGTCACTGACGAGCACAGAACACAACTATGTGCGGATCAACCGAGAGGCCCTTAGTTTAACATGGGGAATAATGAAGTTCCACCACTACCTCTACGGACAAAAGATAACGCTAGTGACAGAACATCAGACATCATATCCATTTTCAATCTCTGGAAGTGAATTCCAGTGATGTCTGCCACTCGGTTACAATGTTGGGAACTATTCCCATGAGCCCATTCCTATGACATAGAGTTCTAGGGTACCAAACAACACAGCAACACTGATGACTTGTCACGTCTTCCACTGTTGGCAACTGAAGAAGAAAAGTCTTCATACTGTGACCAGGCAGAAGGGTTCCACACAGCATTGGCAGACCAGTTGCTGGTAACAAATTCTGAAATACAAAGAGAAACAAGGAAAGACCCAACATTGTCAAGAGTCGATGATATCACCATGCAAGGGTGGCCAGCTCATGGTAATCCTATGTTTCAAGAGTTCTCAGTGAAACGAGACCAACTGTCGGTATGTCAAAGAACACTGATGTGTAGATCTTATGTTGAGGCTTCCTCTAAACTACGCACCAGGGTGTTCAAAAATTGGCATGAAGGACATTTGGATACAGTCAAAATGAAGAGTCTCATCTGCAGCTATGTGTGTTGGCTGGGTATAGATAAATGGATCGAAGACTTGGCCAAAAGCTCTCCAGGATGCCAAGAAGTTCAAAATGCACCCCCATACACACCATTACACCCATGGGAGTGTCTGTTGTCACCATGCAAAGCGTATTTATTGACTTTGCTCAGCCATTCATGGGCTCCATACTTCTGATTCGAACGATGCTCATTTGAAGTGGCCAGAAGTTATATCAATGAAGTCAACCACCTCAGAAAAGACTGAGGAATATCTTTGCCAGAAACAGCATAAAAGAACAAATTGTGAGTGACAACAGACCACAATACATGTCAGAAGAATTCCAACTGCTCATGAAGAAAAATGGCATCAGACATTTTAAGTCAGCTCCTCATCACCCAGTAACAAATGTGTTAGCTGAAAGGTTGATCCAAACCTTCAAGAAATCCATTAAAGCAATGGACAAGGAAGACATTTCTCTACAGCACAAGGTGGACAAATTCTTTTTTTGTGTTTCAGAACTCCATCCATGCAATGTCAAATCAAACACCTGCAATGCTGTTCATGAACAGGATTATGAAATCTCGCATTGACCTCCTGAAACTAGATCTATGGAGAAGTGCAGAATGCACAGTTCAGCCAGTTGCCAAGTGAAGCAGCAAGGAGCTTTGAGATTGGACAGGAGGTCCTAGCACGTGATTACCGAAAAGACAAGTGGACACCTGGTAGAATAGCTACAAGAACTGGACCACTGATGTACACAGTGGATGTTGGATATCAGACATGGCGATGTCATGTGGACCAGATACTGAATGCTCAACCGAAGAACACACCTAAGTCTTCATCCAACAAGGCGGGCACATTACAGTCACCGGACTTACCTCTCAGTGATGATCATGTCACTGACAGCAATGTGACACCGGAAATCGAGAATAGACAAGAGACCTACCCAACATGGTGCCACTTCACAGGTCCAGGGGCGCGACGCGAACGTTATCGTTGACAAGACGCCTGCCAAACCTAATGTCATTCCATTGGTCCAGGGGTGCTGAAAGAAACAGAGCGTCACCCAGAAGACTGAATCTCTAGAACTGTGAAGTCAGTTATGGACCATTATTGTGAAAGTATGTTTATTTGGAGTATGGGTTTATGGAAGGGAAATAGAACGATTTGTACATATACAGTTTTGTGTTGCATTAACCTAAAGGGCGAGGAAGTGTAATGTATGGATCTATTTGTTTTAGCACAATGATCCCCTCCCCCTCAGCACCATGTATTGATCTGTTGTTTACACATCACGTTGTTTTCTCCCTCACTTGCTGCAATGTGAATACACCAGTTAAAACAACTTCCTGTGGGCATGCTTTTATATAATATAAACGTAGTTCTACACAGACACAACAACAGCAGCCACTTCCACGGGTGTAATGGTGCCTGTGGGGTTGCATTTTGAACTTTGTGGCATCCCGGACAGCTTTTGGCCAAGTCTTCCATCTATTCCCGGACACCAAACGTAGCTCCGGACGAGATTCTTCATCTTGATTGTTCCCGGGTGTCCTTCGTGCAGATTCTCTAATGCTCTGGAGCTCAGTTTAGAGGGAATCACAACACGAGATCCACACTCCAGTGTTCTTTGACATGCTGACAGCTGGTCTCATCTCACTGAGAACTCTGGAAACATAGGGTTACCATGAGCTGGCCATCCTTGCATGGTGATGTCATAGACTTTTGACAATGTTGGGTCTTTCCTTGTTTCTCTTTGTATTTCCGAATTTGTTACTGGCAATTGGTCCACCAACGCTGTGTGGAACACTCCTGCCTGGTCACAGTATGAAGACTTTGCTTCTTCAGTTGCCAGCAGGGGAAGACGTGACAAACCATCAACGTTGCTGTGTTGTTTGGTATCCTTGAACTCTATGTCATGTAGCCGGGTGGAACAGAGAATTGTGCCTGTTGTTTCCGGCAAGAGGGAAAATAGCGTGGGACCTTCCTCCCCAAGTGGCCTCAAAAGTGTGCCCCCACACATGCTTGGGCCATTGTCTAGTCCATAAGGGGAGTTGAGTGGCAGAAATGCTGGTTCTTCTGGTTGATCTACTTTAGTGAGCACGTGTTGTGTTACTCATGCAGCTCCTTTTGTATATTGCAGGACACTGTAGGTCTTTGTGGGAGTCACTGCTTTAGTCTTTTACTTAATGCCTTTTGCTTAACTTGAGTTTGTGGTACTTGTAGTCTCAAATTTCCATGTAAACCCAAGGCACTGATGTGTTTTATTAGACTGGTTTAGTAACTTTACCTAACACACTTTATTGCACTTTACTTGGTCTGATGATAACTTGGGAGTACAATTTTATGTGAAAATATGACTCGCCTCTCTATGTACAATGTTTTTAACAAAACTGCCGTTTGTTAATAAAATTTGTAATAACTTTAAACTTCCTTGTCTGAATGCCTGCCTGAGAGGTACAGAACCTGCCTATAATCCTGGCTCAGTGGTTACAGTCATCAAGGTGGGCCCCTAGGAACGGGGCCCAATGTTGTAACTGAGTAGCAGTCATCACTTGAATTCACTTGCAGGGATTGAAAATGGATGCAAGGGGCTGGTGGTCTGTGACTAGTGTAAACTTTTGTCCGTACAGGTAATGGTGGTATTTCTTTATTCCCCATACTATACTAAGGCCTCTCGGTCAATCTGTTGCATTCTGCACTAAAGTATGACTATGACTATGACTCGCCAGTGATCTTAAAGCAAACATAGTCGAATGTTCAGATCCATCTTTCATAGTGTATGACAGAATGCCCCTAATGTCATAAGGGGACGCATCGCACGCCGGTCTGGGCAGGGATGGGTCATAGTGGGTGAGCAGTTCATCTGATGATATTAGCCTCTTTGTTTCCTTGAGTGCACTTTCACATCTTTTTGACTATTCCCACTTTGTTCCTGTCCGTAACAGTGTGTTCAATGGGTTTAGCACTGTAGCAATATTTGGGAGAAACTGGTGGCAGTAGTCTACAAGGCCCAAGTATGACCTGAGTTGTGACACATTTTCCGGTTTGGGTGCCTGTAGCACTGGTTCAATCTTCTCTTGTGACTTATGTAAACCATGCTTGTCAATGACATGTCCACAATATGAGATTACATTCTTGAAAAACCCACATTTTTCTCTTTGCATACTCACTCAACCCGGTTCACAATTTACCAAGGATTTAGGTAACATTGTATTTCTCGGATATCTTGGAGCACTTGGTCCATTGCTCTTTGCCAAATTGCTGGAACCAATGTGATGCCAAAAATGAAACCATTATACTGGAGCGTTGATTGTGAGGAACTTCCTACTTGACTCCTCAATCTCTATTCGCAGATAGGCTTGTCAATCTTTGAAAACCTCTCTCCGCCTGTCAAAGATGCAAAAATGTGTTCTATTCATGGAATAGGATACAGCTCTGGGTTGAATCTCATCTTGAAATTCCCACATATGCGAAAAGTTCCATCCTTCACTTTCTTGATCACCAGGACAATGGGCATTGTCCAATTGCTCCACTCAACCTTGGGAAGAATTCGAGATATCTCCAAGCTCTGTAGGTTCAACATCTACTTTAGGATGTGGTGAGTAAGACACTCAGCATGCTTTATGGAATCTTGGTGTTACTGTTTCCTCCAGTTCAATTCTGGTCTTCATGCCTTTGAGTTTACCAATACAGTTTTCAAACACCTTCTGATTAGCATTAAGCAGCTGTGTCAGTCTCTGGTCAGTGTTACTGTTTGGGCTGCTGTTGCCTGCTGATGACACATTGAAAGCTTTGTGCGCCAGTCTAGTTGGATTTTTCTCAGCTATTCACATCCGAACAGGGCTGGCCCTTGACTTTTCAATACATAAACCTCTAACTGTTGTGTTTGGCCTCCATACATCACATTCACCTTCAGTTTACCTTTGGGAGACACTTTTTTTGCCTGTGTAGGTCTTAGCATCACTGAGGTCTCCTCTACTGGTATCTTAAACAGTCTGCTGTAGTCAGCCTCTGAAATTATAGACAAGCTGGCCCTGTATTCAACTTCATTTTTGGTTTTACACCAGACACATCTATTGTGATCCAGATGATTTTGTGATCTGCTTCAGTAGTACTATGTAGTTCTAGGTATGACAGCTCACCTTTGTCAGACTCCATTGTCTGTTTCCCATTTGGTCACTTCACGCATTTGCTTAGTTTTGTGTGTGAAACTCTTCACTTGGTGTGGGTT
The DNA here is from genome assembly GCF_030028105.1 of Mobula birostris. Taxonomy (NCBI): domain Eukaryota; kingdom Metazoa; phylum Chordata; class Chondrichthyes; order Myliobatiformes; family Myliobatidae; genus Mobula; species Mobula birostris. The sequence continues at coordinate 5,915,621 of NC_092383.1, forward strand.
TTCTCTTCATTCTTTTTGTCGGCCAGCACACTCCATATAACCTTGTCTGTGACACGTCCTGCAAACTTTTTCTTTGAACCAACAGTTATTTGCATCATGGGAGGATTTGCCACATTAATAATATTTTTGGCTTTTTGCACCATTCAGGGTCCTTTTGTGCATTTCACATTCTAACCTCCTTTTCTGCAGTTCTGCTATATCCTTTGCTGCAGTCTCCAACGATATTGCAATGGTCAATGTTCTGAGGTTAGATCTTTCTGACTGTAGCCTCTTCTAAGTGCATTGACTATGTATGCCACATACAAGCCTGTCCCTTTAATGCATCAGAAAGTCCATCTCTAAAGACACAATACTGAGAAAGTTTGTACAGTTCTGTAATATATTCAGAAAGGCTTTCATCCTTTAATTGGTTCCTTTTGTAAAATCTAAATCTCTCAGCTATTACCAGTGGTCTAGGACTCAAACGATTTTGTAAAATTGTTACAATTTCATTGAACGTCTGTTTTTTTAGGGGTTACTAAGTTTCATAAGGGACTATATTCTGGTGCCCATTATGCCAATTAGCCTGGGGTCTTTCTTTTCCTCGTCCACTTTGGTTGTGTTACAATACGGTTCAACCATCTCGATATATGACTCCTAGCCTTCATTAGCGCTACTAAATTCGTTAACTATCCTGACAAAAGCCATCGCCATGTTATTCCCTGCGTCTTTCACTGTGTATTATGCAGTTACTCATGCATCCCTTTGTTAAAGTCCGTGGCAGCTTTCTCCGTACTGTTTAACTCTTTCCTTTCACTGTCTTGTCCGTAATCATCCCATAACTGTCGGTGCAATTCGTGATATTTTCTGACATTCAGATTCGTACTCGTCCTCAATTTCTGTCCTTGCAACGACATATCAATTGAATAAAAACATGTACAGGGAGATGGCTTTAACTGGTGTATTCACAATGCAGCGAGTGATCAGAGTACATGCCTAGACAACAGATCAATGCACAGGCATACACAATAGTCCATATGTAGTGCTAAGGGGCTATTGCTCTAAAAGAAATAGATCCAAACATTGTATTCACATTTTAATTCCACATCCCATTCCCATTCTGATATGTCTACCCACAGCCTCCTCTACTGTAAAGATGAAGCCACACTCAGGTTGGAGGAACAACACCTGCTATTCCGTCTGGGTAGCCTCCAACCTGATGGCATGAACATTGACTTCTCTAACTTCCGCTCATGCCCCACCTCCCCCTTGTACCCCATCCATTATTTATTTATTTACACAATTCTTTCTCTCTCTCTCCTTTTTCTCCCTCTGTCCCCCTCACTATACCCCTTGCCTATCCTCTGGGTTTTCCCCCCCTCCCCCTTTTCCTTCTCCCTGGGCCTCCTGTCCCATGATCCTCTCATATCCCTTTTGCCAATCACCTGTCCAGCTCTTGGCTCCATCCCTCCCCCTCCTGTCTTCTCCTATCATTTTGGATCTCCCTCTCCCCCTCCACTTTCAAATCTCTCACTAGCTCTTCCTTCAGTTCGTCCTGATGAAGGGTCTCGGCCTGAAACGTCAGCTGTACTTCTTCCTAGAGAAGCTGCCTGGCCTGTTACGTTCACCAGCAGCTTTGATGTGTGTTGATTATATTCTCCCTCCCTTTTTCTATTCCCCACTCTATCCTCCTACCTCTTTTCACCTGTCCATCGAGTCCACCAGTGTCCCTTCTCTTTTCCTTTCTCTTGTGGTGCGCTCTCCTCTCCTATCAGATTCCTTCCTCTCCAGCCCTTTACCTTTCCCACCCACCTGGCGTCACCTCTCACTTTTCAGCTATCCTCTTTTCCTTCCTCTCACCTTTTTATTCCGGCAACTTCCCCCATTCCTTTAGTCCTGAAGAAGCACTTATTCATTTCCTGACCTGCTGAGTTCCTCCAGCATTTTGTATGACTCACTTTCAACTCCTCAGTCTACTGCTGCTCTCAACATTATTCTTTTTAATATTTACACAACTTGTCATCTTTTGTACATTGGTTGTTTGTTGGTATTTGTTTGCGTGTAGTTTTTCATAAATTCTATGCATTTCTTTATTTTCTTGGTAAGTCCCTGGAAGGAAATGAAACTCTAGGTAGCTGATGCTAATATATACATATCTGACAATAAATTTACTTTGATTTTGACCTTATGGCTTTATTGTGTAAATAACATGGCTTGTTAGTCTCCATTCTCTCAAACCAAACTAGTCAAAGTTCCAGGAGTCCTCCCTCAACAAGATGTAGTTTCATAGTGGTAGGAGGCAGCAAAATATAGTACCGAGGGAAAGAAAGAAAACACTCCATGGAAAGATTTAGGCTAAATTGGACACCCTTTGATCTTCGTGTCCAGTCAGAGACAAATGCATGTCAAGGAGGCTCCGGAGACTGGGGGGAGAAAGGGCAGGAAGACAAGGCTCAGTGCCATGTCTAAACCTGAGTCAGAATACTAGTAAGACAGGCATTGAAGACCACCAACATCGAAATCAAGGCATGGCTGTAGAATGTATTAAACTCTCCAGGAATCACATCTGAACCTGGGATGCTGAGGATAAGATCAAGAAGTTCAAACCTGAAAAGCCCTCCCATTGTCAAACTGCTGAGGTCTTGCATACCTTCTGATCTTTTTTCCATTCTGCTGCAGCACAGACACGGCTACCTAGTCTTTATTAATATTAATGAACGCTCGGAAACCATTTCCTCAGCTGAATATTATGCTTATTAATTAATGACTGACGTTAATTCCCGCCAGAACAAAGCACATAATGCAAATGTCAAAAGCTTCTGGGTGGGCAAGGAACAAGGGTTAAACCACAGTTGAAAGCCGGTCTGCTGTTCCATTCCAAGCTTTAAGCACTGGCAGCCCACTTAAGTAACTCTGTGTGGGAAGTAAGGCATGTCATCACCTGGATTGAATTGCAATAAACCCTTTAATTTGTACTTTCTGGAGCCAATTGCTTAAATGGGACCTCTTTATAAAAACAAACACGGCCCGACAACAGTTGTTGTTTGTAATGAACAAGGGCTGGAGCTCAGTTATTGAGAAAAATAGATCGGTACAGCTGGCTTTAATAGACCTGAGCTGTCTCTTAAAGTCATTGATCAATGCACACAGAATCCTGGTTCTGCAACTGCCTGAAGGCTGTTCAGAGGGAGCACTGTCCTGTTAAACCGTGCTCCCGTCTGCCTCATTAAAGTCGTCTTAAAGCAACACACACCAAGTGCTGGAGGAAATCAGCAGGTCAGGCAGCATCCATGGAGAGGGATGAACTGTTGATGTATCGGGTCAAGACCCTTTATCAGGACTGGAAAGAAAGGTGTAGAAGTCAATAAAAAGCTGAGGTGAGGGGAAGGAATGAAATCTACAAGGTGATAGGTAAAGCCAAGTGGGTGGGGCCTGGGGGGGGTGCGGGGAATGAAGTAAGAAGCTGGGAGGTGATAGGTGGAAGAGGTAAAGGACTGAAGAAGGTGGAATCTGATAGGAGAGGAGAGTGAACTACGGAAGAAAGGGAAGTGGGGGAGACACAGGAGGGAGATGATGGGCAGGTGGGAAGGAGAGAAGGGATGAGAGGGGAGCCTGCCCTTTGGGTGTGAAGGACCTGAATCCTGCAACTCAGAAAGTGGAGCAGACACCGGAGAGTGGGAGAGTGTTGGGAGTAGGTCGAGGGTGGAGCTTGGGAGAAAGCTAAGGAGGAGAGACATCAGAGGAGGTGCTAGGCAGGTGAAGAGAAGGGAATGGAGGGTCTGAGGAGCCTGTATAAAGCCGTACTGTTCTATGTTCCGGGTCCCATTTGTTGTACTACCCTTTTCAACTTTAATATTCTCATTCTTAATCCCTGTAAACTGTAGTCCCACATCCCGCCAAGACTCGTATACATGTCCGACACTGGTTCCTTGTTCGACCTCAGTTTCGTTTGTCCTCCTGGATGTCACAGTGGCCCAGCTGGTAGAGCCATTGCCTCACGCCTCCTGAGATCCAGGTTCAATCCCAATATCCGGAGCTGTCTGTGTGGAGTTTGAGTGTTCTCAAAGACTCCACCCATCCTGGATATTTTCTTTTCTCCTCTCTCCTATCAGGCGGCAGATACAAAAGCCTGAAGACAAGTACTACCAGGCTCAAGGACAGCTTCCACCCTGCTCTTGAACGGACCTTTGTATGATAAGATAGACTCTTGACCTCACAATCTGCCATATTACGATCTTACATCTTATTATTTACCTTCACTGCACTTTCTCTGCAGCTTTTACGTTCTGTTCTGCACTGTTATTGTTTTACTTAGTTCAATGTCAAGGTTCAAAGTAAATTTATTATCTAAGTACATAGATGTCATTTTCTTGTGGGCATACTCAATAAATCCATAATAGAATCAATGCACCAAATTGGACGTTCAACCAGTGTGCAAAAGACAACGAACTGTGCAAATACAAAAAGAAAGAAATAATAGTAATAAAATAATAAACAATAACTATCAAGAAAATGAGATGAAGAGTCCTTGAAAGTGAGCTCATAGGTTGCGGGCAATACACACAAAACGCTGGAGGAACTCAGCTGGCCAGGCAGTATCTATGGAAAAAAGTACAGTCGACGTTTTGGGCCAAGGGAACATTTCAGTGACGGGGCAAATGGAGTGGAGTTAACCCCTTTGGTTCAAGAGCCTGATGGTTGAGGGGTAATAACTGTTCCAAATCACTGTGTAATGATTTGATCTGTATGAAAATGCAAGACAAGCTTTTTGCTGTATCTTGGTACATGTGACAATAATAAACCAATTCCAATTTCAGTACCAATTCCTTGTGGCCATGTCATTTCTCCCCTGATCTCTGGTTTCTTACAACATCCCAGGGAGGTGCAGGTTGGTAATGTAATTGTCCATACAGTGTAGATGAAAAGTAGTTGAGGGAGGGGTTGGAAGATGATACGACTGAGGGGAGAATAAAACATGGAAAAATAGGATTACTATAAATGGGAGCTTGTTGGTTAGCATGGATTAGAGGGGCCAAAAGGCTTGTCTCCATAATCTTTCTTGCTATGATTCTTACTGAAGGTCATGTCTTCAACTGTCAAGGCCTGAACCCTTGTAATTCACTCCCTAAGTTCTCTATTTTTCTTTCTTAAAGTTTATTTATTTGTTTACTTAGCAATGCAGCATGGCGTGGGCCCTTCCAGCCTTTGAGCCACATTGCCCTAGCAACCCTCGAGAACCCCAATTCAACCCTAACCTAATTACAGGATAATTTACTATTACCTGCTTAGAACGTCTTTAGACTGTGGGAGGAACCCGAGAACCCGGAAGAAAGCTCACACTTTCCACAGGGAAGATGTACGGACAAAACTGGGATTGAACTCTGAACTCCAACTCCCTGAGCTGTAATATTGTCGCCCTAACCACTGTGCTACCATGGCGATTTTATTTAAAATATAACTCTTGATTTACTTTAATTCTTTAAATTTAAAATCTAACCGTAACTTCTGGTCTCCTACCTCAATGTTCTCGTACAAGGTTTGGTTATAAATTTAGAGATCTTTAAATCAGAATGGCACCAAGAGACCCTATAAAACTCAAGATAATGGCCATGATGAAGGAAGCACTCCATGTGGAGACATACTGAAGGTGTATTAGACCATAAGATCATAAGAAATAGGAGCAGAATTAGGCCATTTGCCCAAGTAGTTTGCTCCACCATTTCATCATGGCTGATCCAATTTTCCTCTCAGCCCCAATCTCTGCCTTCTTGTATCCTTTCATGCCCTGACCAATCAAGAATCTATCAAACTCTGCCTTAAATATACACATTTGGCCTCCACAGCCGCCTATGACAACGAATTCCACAGATTCACCACTCTCTGGCTAAAGAAATTCCTCCTCATCTCTGTTCTAAATTGAATCCCCTCTATTCTGAGATTGAGTCCTTTGGTCTTAGACTCTCCCACCACAGGAAACATCCTCTTCACATCCACTCTATCAAGGCTTTTCAGCATTCAATAGATTTCAATGAGGACACCCCTCTTTCTCCTGAATTTTAGTGAATATAGGCCCAGAGCCATCAAATGCTCTTCAGATGACAAGCCATTCAATACTGGAATCATTTTTTCTGCACCTCCTTTGAATTGTCTCCAATTTCAGCACACCATAGTAAGATAAGGGACTCAAAACTGCTCACATTACTCCAAGTGAGGCCACCCCAGTGCTTCATAAAGTCTCAACGTTACATCCTTGCTTTTGTATTCTAGTCTTCTTGAAATGAATGCTCACATTGTTTTTGCCTTCCTCACTACGGACTCAGCCTGCACATGAACCTTTAGGGAATCTGGCACAAGGTCTCCCAAGCTCCCTTGTGCCTCAGTTTTTTTGTTTTTTTTTTAGAAAATAGTCTACCCTTTCATTTCTTCTGCCAAAGTTCATGACCATACACTTCCTGACACTATATTCCATCTGTCATTTCTTTGCCCATTCTCCTAACCGAAATCCTTCTGTAGCCTCTTTAGTTCCTCAAAACTACCTGCCCTTCCACTTATCTTCATATCATCTATTATCCCAACCCCAGGACATCTTACAACATGGTACAGGTCCTTCAATTCATGATGAAGGAAGCATTCCATGGTTAACGATATACTGGAGGTCAATTATCCCAATCCCATGACATAGAACATAGAATATTGTACGGGTCCTTCAACCACCATGATATTGCCATACTCCAAGATCAATCAAGCATCTTTGGCTGTTTCCTTTTGTCAGAAGATCAGTTTGCAGTGATTACACAATTTTCATTTCCATTCACAACGCCTCCGTGAATGAACCAGACAATGTTTGCACTTAGGAAGACCTAGTCAACATTCAGGCAAGGACTACGGGTGACAGGTAACGTTAATATCTCTTGAATGCCAAACTCTTCCATGCAAGAGTCCAACCCTCAACATTCAATGGTATTACCGACTCTGAGTCCCCAAACGTCAGCGTCCTAGGACTTATTGACCAGAAGCTCACCTAAACCATGGCCACAGGAGCAGATCAAAGTGTGGGGACCTTGCAGAGAGTGTTTTCCACCATTTGCGAGGCACATTTCAGGAGCGGGAAGGAAGAACCTCCACCTGCCTGGATGAGTGCAGCTCCAGCAACTCTCAAAGAGTTCAACACCATTGAGAGCAGAGAGCTCATTTGATCAGTAGTGTATCCATCATCCTAAATGTTCAGGCCCCCCGTCTAGTGCACAGTGAACGCTGTGTGTACCTGTCACAGAATGCACGGAATTCACTTGCCCAGGCTATAGCAACAGCACTCTGAAATCTGCACCCTCTGCTGCCAAGAAGGGCAGTAGGGTCACACACCATCCTGATTTGGAAATAGATCTTCAGTCCCTCATTCCCACAGGGTCCAAATTGTGGAAATCCTACCTCGATAACACTGTGGGAACATCTTCACGAGAAGGACTGTGGTGGTTCGAGAGGGTAATCAGGGTGAACACAGTAGTGTAACACTATTATAGCACCAGCAAGTAGGGCTCAGTTCCTCCGAGGTCTGATCAGAGTTTGGACGTTCTCCCCATAAGCACATAGATTTCCTCTGGGGGCTCTGTTTTCCTCCCTCATTCCAAAGATATACAGGTTCATTTGTTATAGGGTTGCAATTGGGCAGCTCAACACTTAGAGCAGGATGACCCTGCTTCCGTGTTGTATCTCTAAATAATTAAAAAAAGTCACGACCACCTTCTCCAGATCACTTACAGATGGGCAACTTAGAGAGGTGGTCTTACTGGAGATGTTCAGATCCAGAAAACTAATGTAAATAAAACCCTTCTCATCTCATCTCATGAGAAACGGTTGAGCGAGCTAGGGATTTTCTCTTTGGAGTGAGGGAGGATGAGAAGTGACTTGATAGAGGTGTACAAGATGATCAGCAACATAGATCAAGTGGACAGCCAGAGACCTTTTCCAAGGCTAAAATAGCTAAAAAAGGGAACATAACTTTAAGATGATTGAGGTAGTATTTTACAGAGAGGTGGATGCATTGAACGCTCTGCCAGGGGTGGTGGTAGAGACAGGTGTATCAGGGACATTTAGGAGATTCATAGAGAGACACATGGATGATGGAAAATCGGAGGATTACGTGGGAGGGAAGGGTTAGGTGATGCCGTCTTCTCACTGCTACCAGCAGGCAGGACCCACGCCACCAGGTTCAGGAACAGTTATTACCCTTCAACCATCAGGATCTTGAACCAATGTGGATAATTTTATTCACCTCGTAGTGTATGTATGTACACATCAGCTGTGGTCAATTTACAGAATCAGAATCAGGTTAAGTATCACTGGCCCATGTTGTGAAATTTGTTGTTTTACAGCAGCAGTACAGTGCAATACATAATAATAAAAACTATATGCAAATTACAAAAATAAACATAAATTTGATTAGATTAGATTATGAGGACACTCAGTCCTCGTTTATTGTCATTTAGAAATGCATGCATTAAAAATGATACAACGTTCCTCCAGAATGATATCACAAGAAACATAGGACAAACCAAGACTAAAACTGACAAAACCACATAATTATAACATACAGTTACAACTGTGCAAAGCAATACCGTAATTTGATAAAGAGCAGATCATGGGCATGGTAAAAAAAAGTCTCAAAGTCCCGATAGCCTCATCACCTCACACAGATGGTAGAAGGGAGGAACTCTCCCTGCCATGAACCTCCAAGCGCCACCAACTTGCCGATGCAGCACCATCGGAAGCACCCGACCGCAGCGAACACTGAGTCCATCCGAAAACTTCGAGCCTCCAACCAGCCCCACCGACACAGCCTTTCCGAGCACCATCCTCTGCCGAGCACTTCGACCCTGCCCCGGCCGCCGAGCAACAAGCAAAGCCGAGGGCTTGGGGCCTTCCCCTCCGGAGATTCTGGATCACACAGTAGCAGCAGCAGCGAAGCAGACATTTCAGAAGTTTCTCCAGATGTTCCTCCATGTTCTCACGTCCGTCTCCATCAAATCAGGATTGTGCACGACACCCTACTTGACAAATAACAGACATTACCACCAGAGTGGCCGCTGTGAGCTGCATCACGCCATCATCTTCTTCTAAATTAAAATTAAATTAAATAAGTCATGCAAAAAGAGGGCAAAACAGAAAAATATAGTGAAGTAGTGTTCATGGGTTCAACGTCCTTTCAGAGATCTGTTGGTGGAGGGGAAGAAGCTGTTCCTAAAACGTTGAGTGTGTGTCCTCAGGCTCCTCAAGACACTCAACTGTACATCTTTGGGACAGGAAAGGAAACAGGAGCAGCTATAGGATTGGACCCGGGTTGCAGGAGCTGAGATGCAGTACCTCTGTATAAAACACCTCAATAGACGTATACATTTTCTTTCTAAATACTTAAAGCAGCTCTGCACTTTCTAGCCCGCAGCCTTTTTCAGAGGCTGATGAATTTTTCTCCAGAGAACCCTCTGATATCTAACCCGTTCTATGTTGCAGTAATTAATGACCTCATGTTCTCCCTGACTGATCTGACTCACATTGCCCTTTGCCTTGGACCTGGTTCAAATCTTGCATTATTTTAAAGATTTCAATCATATCTCCTGTGAGCTTTCAAACCCCCCTTGAATCATTTTTGGAACCGTGATTCAATTCTTGACCGTTCAAAAGCAGTCTTGACGGGAAAATTGATTTCATGCTTATTTAGTCACTCAACAGCTTTTGACTTCTTGATGCAAGCGTCAAATAAGGGGAACCTCGCAAAGAAATTGGGAAAACTTACTTTCAAAATTCTTGAAAATTTTCTCGATGTTGCACTATAGTGTAGACAGCAATCTCCTCAGTAGCAGAGGTTGCAGTGAGTGCAGAGCAGTACTGCACAAGAACAGGCCCTTCAGCCCATCAGATCTGTACCAAAGATGATGTCCAATCAAACTAAAGCTCTGGTCCACGACCCTCCATTCTCTGCATATTGGTGGCTGTCCAACAACCTCTCTACAAAAAGTTGAAGCGATTAGCTTTGCTTGTCACATGTACATCAACACGTACGGTGAAATGCGTTGTTTGCGTCAAGTCAAATCGGCGGTGGTTGCACTCTGCTTCCGGTGCCATTTGGTCACAGAAGCCATTGGCTCCGCACAGCAGTTCTGTGCCATAGAAGTCAATCCCATGTCCATTGCAAATGCAATGTTCTGCTTCTGCCGATTCAGATGGATACACCTCATGTAGCGAAGGAAGCCATTGAAACAAAACCAGAAGAAAAGAATTTTAACTAAGATAAAAGTCTTGCTCCAAGTAAGAACTGGTATTTGATTGTAAACAAGGTGGGACAGCAGAAACCTGATTAGATGTGTACTAACCAATCAGGAGTGATGAATGACGGGCGTATAAATACCACCAGACCAGATACACCCAGGCATCTTCCCTGATGAAGATGGCAGAGTTTGTCATCGAAACATTGATTAAAATTGATACCTGTACCCAGCTGGAAGCCCAAGAAGAGTTCATTAGGTCCTCCAGTATTTGAGATTTCTATTCCTGAGAAAAAGTCCTTGTTGCCTGCTCTGCACATGCTGAAGAATGTGCAGAAAAGGAAGCTGGAATATGCTGGGCACTTGTTAAGAGGTGGTGGGCTGCAGAAATTGTTACTGGAAGGGATCATAGAAGGAAAGAGGGAAAGAGGAAGGCAGCGAACCACTTGGTACGATAATGTGAGGCAATGGACTGGGTTGAGTTATGCTGAGGCCAGAAAAAGAGTGCAAGATTGAAGAAGATGGAGGTGCATAGCCGCCAACCCCAGATTTAGGATGGCACCCACTGACTGACTGACTGTCGGCTCTATAATTTATTTACGTATTGAGGTACAGTGCAGAATAGGTCCTTCGAGTCAGGCCGCTCAGCAATCCCCCAATTTATTCCTAGCTTAATCATGGATCTATTTACAATGACCAATCAACATACCAACTAGCATCTCTTTGGACTGTGGGAGGAAACCGGAGCACCTGGAGGAAACCCACGCGGTCACAGGGAAAATATACAAACTTTTTACAGGCCCCTTCTCCCCTTCCCCCTTCTCCCTTTCCCCCCTCTCTGCCCGTCTGTCTCTCCTCCCACCTCTCTCCCCGTCAGTCTCTTCCCCCTTCCCCCCTCCCCTTCACCCTCTCTCCCTCCCCTCCCCCTCCTCTTCATCCCCTCTCTGTCCCCCCTCCTAACCCTCTCTCCCCTCCTTTCTGCTGTCCCCTCTCGCTGCCTGTCTCTCTCCCCGTCTGTCTCTACCCCTCTATCTCTCCCTCTCTCTGTCTGTCTCTCTCAGACACAGGAAACTCTGAACCTGAAGGGTTAATGGTGATGCTGGATTTTCCCAGGATATGAATTACATAGCAGATCTGTAATGGAAAATGCCTTCATCAGATACAAGTGATAATGTAAAGGATCTTGAAGGGTTTCTCTCACTAATAAACATGCTGGAACACAGCGTTCTGAATGCATTTGATTCCGAATAACAGAATGGGAAAATAGAAAACAGCTGTGATTTCTCAAATCGAACACTAAGTGGAGTCAAAACATTGTTGCCGTTGGTGATGGGGGAACTGGCTTGGCACGATAATGGCTGCATTGCAATAGTTTAACACTGCTTTTATTCACAAAGTTGATTCGACATATTCCAGGCTAACACTGAGGTAAACTGTATACAGCAGGACGAACAGAAAAGCTGAACTCGTGTGCCCTCTGTGTGGTGGTTGCGTGCTCTCCCTGTGACTGCGCGGATTGCCCCGGTTGTGCTCGCATCTCAGAGACGCGTGGGTTAGTCAGCTGACTGACGACTGTAAGTTGCCTCTAGCATAGGTGAGTGGTAGAATCTAGGGGGAGGTGATAGTAATAAGCGATAAAGGTTAGTTTTATTTGTCAGATGTATATCAAAACATCAAACGTACAATAAAATGCCTTATAAGCATCAGAAACCAACAGTCCAAAGGCGGGCTGGGAGCAGCCGCAAGTGTTACCACGCTTCCAACGCTAACGTAGAATGCCCACATCACACTAACCCAAACCTGTACCTCTTTGGAATATGGGAGGAAACCCACACACCATGAGGAGAACATACAGATTCCTTACAGACAGAGGCAGGAATTCAACCCCGATCGCAGATTGCTGATGCTGTGAAGCATCGCCCTCCCCTGCTATATAGGGAAGCAAAATGGGTTCGTTGTGGATTATTGAAATGATAGATTTATTGATCCCAAAGGAAATTATAGTGTCACAGTAGCATTACAAGTGCACAGATATACAAATATTAGAAGAGAAGTAAGAAAAATTAAAAAGTCACCTTAAAAATAAGATGTACAAGATTTACTAGTCAAAGATGACAAGGTTTAAAAGTTCACACTGATAAGACAGTAGTGCAAGAATTACCATAATATTATACAGTAACAGGTGCATTCACGCCATCCAGATAAGAAGTGATGGTAGTATAGCACAGGGTGTGGTAAACAGGTTAATAACAGTTTAACAGGAGGGGGTCATCTCTTCCCCGGCTATTGGGTGCTTGATAGTCAGAATGAACTCAATGGGCCGAAGGGCTTGTTTCCATGCTATATTACCCTCTAGGGGCGGTGCTGTAGTGTAGCGGTTAGCACAACGCTTTACAGAACAGGTGACCAGGGTTCAGTTCCCCGGTCTGTAAGGAGCTTGCACATTCTCCCCGTGACTGTGTGGGTTTCCTCCGGGTGCTCCGGTTTCCTCCCATAGTCCAAAGATATACCACTTAGTAAGTTAATTGATGATTGTAAATTGTCCCATGATTAGGCTAGGATTAATATTGGACAATCACTGAGCCAGAAGGGCCTGATCTGTGCTGTACTCTCAATAAATAAATAAAATAGATAGATAGATAAAATAGCTTTAAGGGAAAGGAAAGAACTGACGTTCACATGTATCTTGATTGCCTTCTGTGCTAGGATACAGGTAGCCACAGTCAAACGACACTTTTTATCATACGTCTGGACCATGTTTACAAAGAAGTACAAAGTGAGGGGTGTTAAGGGCTAGGGGAAGCCGGTGTGGGGGATGCTAAGGGTTAAGCTCAGAGTGAGACTGGAGTAATGTTGAATCTACACCAACCAGAGTGTCAGGAAATCGGCTGGATTTTTATAATAACATGGCAACTTTTGAAATTGTTTTTATTCTGATGCCAACCCACACATTAGCAGATGTGTTGAATTCAAAAGCGTGGTGGGTTTGGGATTCGAGCACATATCCCAGTCCAGCTCCACACTGTTTTCCTCTGTGTTACTTGTTTTTATCCTCCTGTGTCTCCCCTCACTACCCTGACATCTTTCTTGATTTTTTAATTCTGCATTGTTATTGTTTTACCTTATTGTAGCTGAAAGTTCAAAGTGAATCTATTATCAAAGCACGCACTGTGCATGTCACCATATACAATTTGAAATTCACTCCCTTGCAGGCATTCACAGTAAAACAAAGAAATACAATAGAATCAGTGAAAACTACACACAAACCAAGACTGACAAACAACCAACTTGCACAAGAAGACCCAACTATTTTGGCAAAATTGCAGATGGTGACAAGAAGGCATACATGAGCGAGATAAAAACATAGAAACATAGAAAATAGGTGCAGGAGTAGGCCATTCGGCCCATTGAGCCTGCACCGCCATTCAGTATGATCATGGCTGATCATCCAACTCAGAACCCTGTACCTGATAGATCAGCTAGCTAAGTGGTGTCACAGCAACAGACTTCCAATCAATGTCCGTAAGACCAAATAATTGATTATGGACTTCTGAAAGGGTAGGACAGGGGAACTCTCACCAGTCCTCATTGAGGGATCAGGAGTGGAAAGGGTGAGCAATTTCAAGTTCCTGGGTGTCAACATCTCTGAGGATCTATCCTGGGCCCAACATATTGAAGCAGTTACAGCAAAGGTACAACAGCAGCTCTACTACATTAGGAGATTTGGTATGTCACCAAAGACACTCACAAGTTTCTATAGATGTACCATGGAGAGCATTCTAACTGGCTGCATCACCGCCTGGTATTGAGGAGGGGAAGTAGCCATTGCCCAGGATCAAAATAAGCTGCAGAAAGTTAAAAACAAGTGTTTGTTATGGACACTAGCCTCCCCAGCATCCAGGACATCTTCAAGAACCGATGCCTTAAAAAGCCAGCAGCCATCATTGAGGACTCCCAGGACATGTCCTCTTTTCATTGCTAGCATCAGGAAGCCTGAAGGCACACACTCAAAGATTCAGGAACAGTTTCTTCCCCTCTGTCTTCCGATTTCCGAATGGACATTGAAACCTTGAACACTACCTCACTGCTTCTTTTCTCCTTTTACACTACTTAATTTAACATTAGTTAAATTAACATTTTTAACATTTGTTAAATTAAGTAAGTAGTGCAAAAGTGTGTGTGTGTGTGTGTATATATATACACACAGCTATACACTGTAATTTACATTAATAATGTTTTATTATTATGTTTTGCAATGTACTACTGCCACATAACAATAAATTTCACGACATGTGGCAGAGATAGTAAGTCTCATTCTGATAGTCATCCAGGCATTCACAGTAGAACAAATAAATACAATAGTATCAGTGAAAAACTACGCTCAAAGACAGACAAACAACCAATGTGTAGAAAAAGATAAAATGTGCAAATCAGTAAGTAAGTAAATAAATAAACAAATAAATACATAACACTGAGAACATGAATTGTAGGGTCCTTGAAAGTGAGTCTGTAGGTTGTATTCAATGATCAGTTCGGAGCTGCTGAGTTGAATGAAGTCATCCTTGCTGGTTCAGGAACCTGACGGTTGAGGGGTAATAACTGTTCCTGAACCTGGTGGTGTGGGACCCGATGGTTGAGGGGTAATAACTGTTCCTGAACCTGGTGGTGTGGGACCTGATGGTTGAGGGGTAATAACTGTTCCTGAACCTGGTGGTGTGGGACCTGATGGTTGAGGGGTAATAACTGTTCCTGAACCTGGTGGTGTGGGACCTGATGGTTGAGGGGTAATAACTGTTCCTGAACCTGGTGGTGTGGGACCTGATGATAGAGGGGTAATAACTGTTCCTGAACCTGGTGGTGTGGGACCTGATGGTTGAGGGGTAATAACTGTCCCTGAACCTGGTGGTGTGGGACTTGATGGTCGAGGGGTAATAACTGTTCCTGAACCTGGTGGTGTGGGACCTGATGGTTGAGGGGTAATAACTGTTCCTGAACCTGGTGGTGTGGGACCTGATGGTTGAGGGGTAATAACTGTTCCTGAACCTGGTGGTGTGGGACCTGATGGTTGAGGGGTAATAACTGTTCCTGAACCTGGTGGTGTGGGACCTGATGGTTGAGGGGTAATAACTGTTCCTGAACCTGGTGGTGTGGGACCTGATGGTTGAGGGGTAATAACTGTTCCTGAACCTGGTGGTGTGGGACCTGATGGTTGAGGGGTAATAACTGTTCCTGAACCTGGTGGTGTGGGACCTGATGGTTGAGGGGTAATAACTGTCCCTGAACCTGGTGGTGTGGGACTTGATGGTCGAGGGGTAATAACTGTTCCTGAACCTGATGGTGTGGGACCTGATGGTTGAGGGGTAATAACTGTTCCTGAACCTGGTGGTGTGGGACCTGATGGTTGAGGGGTAATAACTGTTCCTGAACCTGGTGGTGTGGGACCTGATGGTTGAGGGGTAATAACTGTTCCTGAACCTGGTGGTGTGGGACCTGATGGTTGAGGGGTAATAACTGTTCCTGAACCTGGTGGTGTGGGTCCTGATGGTTGAGGGTAATAACTGTTCCTGAACCTGGTGGTGTGGGACCTGAGGCTCTTCTGAACTGTGTAATGATTGATCTGTATGAACATAATGCAAGATAAGATTTTTATGGTATTTTGGTATGTGTGTCAATAAAAAAACCATTACCAATACCAATATCATGGACACTTTGGGAGTCCAATAACGGCCACTAATAGATACAATGGAAGTAAATTTGCACAAATCTCTACCTCAGGCTGTTCATTTTATCTGCAACACATTTTTCTCTCCTGTTGAAAAGGAACACTCTGCAAATTATCTACACACAGGCATGGTAACTGGTTGCATCGTGGTCTGGTATGGAAGCACTAATGCCCAAGAACTGATTTGCATGATTCGTTTTTTTCTCTGCACATTGGGTGTTTGATAGTCTTCTTTTTTAATGGGTTCTTTTGGGTTTTTTTGTTTTGTGACTGTGGCTGTAAGGAGATGAGTCTCAAGGTTGTACATATACTACATACTTCGAAAATAAATGTACTTTGAACTTTGAAAACCCCTCAAAAAATTGTGGACTCAGCCCAGTCCATTACAGCAAAGCAATCCCCAACATTGAATACATTGACAAGGAGAGATGCCTTAATAAACCAGCATCCATCATCAAGGATTCCTGCCGTCCAGACCATGCTCTCTTCTCACTGCTGCCATTGGGTAGGGGTACTGAAGGCTAAAGCCCAATTTATACTTCTGCGTCAAATGTACGCCATAGGTACCGCGTACCCTACGCCGAAGGGTGACGGACACCTCCCCAGAAAAGTAATTCATGCGTCATGGTGACGCAGACCGCAACAGCTGTGATTGGTCCGCTTGGTAGCATCGCATTTCCTCCTACGCATTTCCGGTTGCTTTTCTCCGCCATGTCTGTACACTGATGCAAAATAAATGGTTGGAGACGATGAACCAAATCGTCAAATCTACCTGCCGACATCCGAAAATATTAGAAATGCATTTCCTCGTCCATGTCTCTCACGAAGAAGCTCAACACAGTGGCATAGAAACCCCACCACCAACTAGCGTTTTGGTGGTGAATTGCAGAGCGATGCAGACACAACTACGCATGCTCGCTACAGCGTAGGGCTACGCAGTAGTATAAATCAGGCCTACAGCGTAGCCCGTACACACAAGTAGAAATCAGGCTTTAGGTCCCACACCACCAGGATCAGGAACAGTTATTATCTTTCAATCATCAGGCTTCTGAACCAGCGCGGAGAACTTCATTCATCTGAACAGTGAACTGATTCCACAACCTATGGAAGGACTTTAGATAGATAGATAGATAGATAGAAAGATAGAAAGATAGGTTTTTACTGCTCTTGGTCTGTTCATATTTTCATATTTATTTGAGTTTGATTATTGACATTTGCGCATGTGACCGTTCTGCTAACTGTTGATTGCCCATGGCTGTTTGCACTGTTGTCTTGTAAATTGTTGGTTGCTATTGTGTTGTCTGTCATGGTATTGTTCCTGTGTTTTATGTTAGGCATAAAACCACAAGCAAATCAGGAATGTTTTACATACTGGCAATAAAGAGATTCTGATTCCGATTCTCTGCCCCTCGATGGATGAGGTTTCAAAGATGCGCAAAGATCTCCTGGGTGCTGTTTTGAACCCTACCTGCAGGATCAGAGAAAGAACTCAGAAATAGAATTAAATTGTATCATCTTAACTTGACCCAAACTCCCATGAACTGTTATGTAACAATGACTGGATAGTAATGCTGAAGCTTTATAAGACCTTGGTCAGACCAAATTTGAAGTATTGTGAGCAGTTTCAGACCTCATATCTAAGAAAGGATGTACTGGCACTGGAGAGGGTCTTGAGGAGATTCACAAGGATGATCCCGGGAATGAAAGGGTTAACATATGAGGTGTATTTGATGGCTCTGTGCCTGTACTCACTGGAGTTTAGAAGCATGAGGGAGGATCTCATTGAAACCTATTGAAAGGTCCAGATAAATTGGATGCGGAGAGGATGTTTCTCTCAGTAGGGGAGTCTAGGACTAGAGGACACAGCCTCAGGGTAGAAGGCTTTCCCTTTAGAGCACAGGTGAGGAGGAATTTTTTTTCAGCCAGAGAGTGGTGAATCTATGGAACTCATTGCCACGGATGGCTGTGGAGGCCAAGTCATTGGGTATATTTAAAGCAGAGGTTGATAAATTCTTGATTAATAAGGGCATAGAAGGTTACAGGAGGAAGGCAGGGGAATGGTATTGGGGGGAAGTAAATTAACCATGATGGAATGGTACAGCAGACTCAATGGGCTGAATGGACATTCTGCTCCTATGTCTTATGGCTTTATGGTCCATAGATGCTGAGAACCTCCAGCATTTTGTGTGTACTGCTCAAGATTTCCAGCATCAGCAAAATCTCTTTTTAAGAGTTGATTTTGTGCCCTTTTCATGGTAGTGTTCATAGTTTTGTGTGTCATTCAGAAATCAGATGGTGGAGGAGAAGAAGCCGGTCCTGAAACGTTGAGTGTGTAACTTCAGGCTCCTGTACCTCCTCCCTGATGGTAGCAATGAGAAGAGGGCATGTCCTGGGTGATGAGGGTCCTTAGTAATGGATGCCACCTTCTTGAGACAGCACCTACTGAAGGTGTCATCGATGGTGATGAGGCTAGTGCCTGTGATTGAGCTGCCTGAGTCTACAACCTTCTGCAGCCTTTTCCCAATCAGTGCGTTGACATCTCCATACCAGATGGTAGAGTGGTGGGGTGGAGGTACCAAAGGAGGTGTAAGGTGCTCCTTCCCTCCACTACCCTGCAGGTCACCCTTGGACAAGGTGTAGCACCTGCTTAGCTCCCTGACCAGGGCCATGTTAAGTCATGGGAGCAGGTGGTGGATGGTTGTATGAGCAGCTGGTGCATATCACAAGTCCTAGTTATGTGACCACTAACACCAGGCAGACAATCTCTGAAGTGTATTGACAATTGCTGGGGTCACCCATCTTGTAAAGACACTGCCCAGAAAAAGGCAATGGCAAACCACTTCTGTAGAAAAATTTGCCAGGACCAATCATGGTCATGGAAAGACCATGATCACCCACGTCATATGACACAGCACATAATGGTGATGATACCAGATCGTGTTGCAAGCAGTCAGAGTGCTCTCCACGGTCCATCTCTCAACGTAACCAAAGAAAAGTAAGCAGAGATGTGGACTGATGCTTGGGTAGTTAATCTAGTCACTTCTGAGTGGTTCAGGAGAGCCAGAGAGGCAGGTGTCTATGAACAATCCTTTCTTAAGATAGTGAAAACTTTTGAGATAACCATCATTTACTGCTAAACTTTACTTAAGTCATGTAGACTTTGGACAAATGAACAAGACAGATGGGAGTAGCCTTGAAGCTAATGAGCTTGCTGCAGAAGAGTTGCTGGATGGATTGAAAATGTTGTGTGATCTCTCCAGTCAAGTATGATGTTCTCCTGAGGGGTTTTCTATTGGTGGGTCCACAAGTGGCTGCAGAGGCTAATCCAGGATCCATATGATTTAGTATGGATTGCCTTAATGGAGAACGCCTGTGCATGATAACGTGGGGAGGCTGATGCACAGTCAGTCACCACACAGTCCTTGACAGACCGGGGTCAGGGTCCAGTGGCATGGAATGCAAGATGACTGGGGACCCTTCACTGCTGCATCATTCCTCCGTCTTTACTGCCGCTGTGATTTATCATTATCTTCCACCAGCTCCACCGTTGAGATCTTGCTTGGATTTCTCTTTGTCTAGAACTTCCCCGCCATGTGCGACCCTACCAGGAGCTAAGCTCTAGGCAGTATCACTCTGGGATTCTCAGGATCTCGCAAGCCTCTCCATCACAGTGAAGGTGAGTTGATAATTCAGTCAGACTCATAGGCTACTTCTCCAAGTAGATATAACCCTCTGCTGTGCATTGTAGTCCGAGTATATAGTGGTATGCAAAAGTTTGGGCACCCCTGGTCAATATTTCTGTTACTGTGAATAGTTAAGTGAGTAGAAGATGAAACAATCTCCAAAAGTCATAAAATTAAAGATGAAACATTCTTTTCAACATTTTATGCAAGATTTGTGTATTATTTTTGTTTTGTACAATTTTAGAGTGAGAAAAAGGAAAGGAGCACTATGCAAAAGTTTGGGCATCCCAAGAATTTGAGCCCTCAGATAACTTTTAACAAGGTCTCAGACCTTAATTAGCTTGTTCGGGCTATGGCTTGTTCACAGTCATTGTTAGGAAAGGACAAGTGATGCAAATTTCAAAGCTTTATAAATACTCTGACTCCTTCAACCTTGTCCCAACAATCAGCAGCTCTGGGCTCCTTAAAGTAGCCACCTAGCACTCTGAAAATTAAAATAAATGATGCCCACAAAGCAGGAGAAGGCTATAAGAAGATAGCAAAGCGTTTTCAGGTAGCTGTTTCCTCAGTTTGTAATGTAATTAAGAAATGGCAGTTAACAGGAACAGTGGAGGTCAAGTTGAGGTCTGGAAGACCAAGAAAACTTTCCAGGAGAACTGCTTGTAGGAATTGCTAGAAAGGCAAATCAAAACCCCCGGTTGACTGCAAAAGACCGTCAGGAAGATTTAGCAGACTCTGGAGTGGTGGTGCACTGTTCTACTGTGCAGCGACACCTGCACAAATATGACCTTCATGGAAGAGTCACCAGAAGAAAACCTTTCCTGCATCCTCACCACAAAATTCAGTGTCAGAAGTTTGCTCAGGAACATCTAAGCAAGCAAGTCCTGTGGACTGATGAAGTTAAAGTAGAACTTTTTGGCCTCAATGAGCAAAGGTATATTTGGAGAAAAGAGGGTACAGAATTTCATGAAAAGTACACCTCTCCAACTGTTAAGCACGGGGGGTGGATTGATCATGCTTTGGGCTTGTGTTGCAGCCAGTGGCACGGGGAACATTTCACTGGTAGAGGGAAGAATGAATTAAATTAAATACTAGCAAATTCTGGAAGCAAACATCACACCGTCTGTAAGCTGAAGATGAAAAGAGGATGGCTTCTACAACTGGATAATGATCCTAAACACACCTCAATATTCACAATGGACTACCTCAAGAGGCGCAAGCTGAAGGTTTTGCCATGACCCTCACAGTCCCCCGACCTAAACATCATCGAGAATCTGTGGGTAGACCTCAAAAGAGCAGTGCATGCAAGACGGTCCAAGAATCTCACAGAACTAGAAGCCTTTTGCAAGGAAGAATGGGCAAAAATCCCCCAAACAAGAATTGAAAGACTCTTAGCTGGCTACAGAAAGCATTTACAAGCTGTGATACTTGCCAAAGGGGGTGTTACTAAGTACTGACCATGCAGGGTGCCCAAACTTTTGCTTCGGGCTCTTTTCCTTTCTTGTTATTTTGAAACTGTAAAAGATGAAAATTAAAAAGTAATCCTGCTTAAAATATTAAAGAAATGTGTCATCTTTAACTTTATGCCTTTTGGAAATCAGGTCATCTTTTACTCGCTTAGCTATTCACAGTAACAGAAATTTTGACCGGTGTGCCCAAACTTTTGCATGTCACTGTAAGCCTTTTTCAACTTTGAATTCCAGAGCGGTGCAGCAGAAGAACATGCCTATCAAGACACTGAATCACAATCTAATGGAATACCCATCGACACTAATCCTCCATTTATCCCATTTTTAAAATTCTTTGCAGGGATTGGTGTCGTAGATCCAATGAATGTAATATTGTTGAAAACAATCTAATGGTGACTTGGCTTTTTGAGTTCTCTTTTGCACCTAGCCAGGGTATGGAGAACCCACCGAGTTACGAGAGATGAACTTCTCACGTCATAATTTACACTCCCACCACCTCTTCAGGCACCGTTTAATTGTTGCATAAAAATTTCATCTTACTTTCGTCCCAGTTCTTTGGGCAACTGCACAGAACACAGCATGAAGTATAAACTTCAAAGTAAATTTTATTATAAGAGTACATATTTGTCACCAAACACAACCCTGAGATGCATCTTTCTGCGGGCATACTGAGCAAATCTATAGAACTATAATAGAATCTATGAAAGATCGAGTAGAGCAAAGAAGACAGCAATCTGTTGAAATGCAAATATAAATAGTAGTAAATATCGAGAGCATGAAATAACAAGACAAGGAGTCCTTACTGTGAGATCATTGGTTGTGGGAACATCTCAATGGATGAGTGTAGTTATCCCCTTTTCTTCAGGAGCCTGATTGCTGAGGGGTAGTAACTGTTCTTGAACCTGGTGGAGTGAGTCCTGAGGCTCTTGTACCTTCTACCTGGTGGCAGAAGCGAGAAAAGAGTGTGTCCTGGGTGGTGACGATCTCTGATGACGGATGCTGCTTTCCCACAAAAGTATTTCATGTAGATGTGCTCAATGGTGAGGAGGGCTTTACCTGTGATGTACTGGGCTGAATCCACTACCTTTGGTAGGATTTTCAGTTCAAAGGCAGTGGTGTTCCCATACCAGGCTGTGATGCAGCCAGTCAATACACTCTCCGCTACACATCTATTGAAGTTTGTCAAAGTTCTTGATGGCATATCAAATCTCAACGGACCTGTAAGGAAGAAAAGGCACTGTTGTGCTGTCTTTGCAATTACATTTACATGATGCGTCCAGGACAGGTCCTCTGAGATAGTGACACCCAGGAATTTAAAGTTACTGACCCTCTCCACCTCTGATCCTCTGATGAGGACTGGCTCATGATCTCTGGTTTTCCTTTCCTGAAGAACGGTACAGCACAGGTACTGGCTATTCAGCCCACAATGTTGTGCTAGCCTAATTAAGTTAATAACACCTAATTAAACAACTCCTTTCTGTTGTGTCTGTACAACGATGTATCAACTAAATAAAGGCACACACCCAGAGAAGCAGTTAACGTGAATGTTCACTTTGCAGAGAGAGCAACATATCAATGCACATACATAAGTTATCGGTCGATAATTAGTGCCAAGGGGAGTCATCGTTCTAAAAGAAGTAGATCCATACATTACACTTTCTGTCTGAACACAGCCCTCCATTATGTGCCTGTCTATCTTAAACACCTTTATTGCATCTGCCTCCAACAGCAGCCCTGTTCAAAGTTCTAGGTAAATTTGTCATCAAAATACATATATGTCACCATATAAAATGCTGAGATTCATTTTCTTATGGGCATACTCAATAAATCCAGAATAGAATAATGACCATAATCGAATCATTGAAAGACCACCCAACCACGGTGTTTAACCAGGGTGCAGAAGACAACAAGCTGTGTAGATACAAAAAGAAATAAATAAACAAACAAACAAACAAATAAATAAATAAACAATGTATATTGAGAACATGAGATGGAGTCCTTGAAAGTGAGTCCATTGGTTGTGGGAACAGTTTAGTGCTGGGGTGGGTGAAGTTATCCTTCTAGTTCAAGAGCCTGATGGTTGTAAGAGTAATAACTGTTCCTGAACCTGGTGCTGTGGGACCTGATGGTTGAGGGGTAATAACTGTTCCTGAACCTGGTGGTGTGGGACCTGATGGTTGTAGGGTAATAACTGTTCCTGAACCTGGTGGTGTGGGACCTGATGGTTGAGGGGTAATAACTGTTCCTGAACCTGGTGGTGTAAGTCCAGAGGCTCCAGAACCTTCTTGTTGATGGCAGCAGTGAGAAGAGAGCATGACCTGGGTGGTGGGGGTCCCTGATGATGGATGCTGTTTTCCTGTGACAGCACTCCGTGTAGATGTGTTCAATGTTTGGGAGGGCTATATCCATGATAGACTGTGTATCCACTACCTTCTGTAGGATTTTCCATTCAAGGCCCATGGTGCTTCCACAGCAGGCCCTGTTGCAACCAGTCAACATACTCTCCACCACACATCCACAGAGGTCCATCAAAGTCTTAGATGTCATGCTGAATCTCCACAAACTGCCAAATCCTGGCAGCTCATTCCCTCTCAAAGCTCTCTGTATAAAACAAACTTGCCCTGTACATCTCGTTTGAATTTTCCACCCCTCACCAGAAATGCATGGCCTCTAGATTTAGCCATTGGACTATGTGAAAAGAATGCCTGTCTTGATCTTATCAATTTCTATCACAAACCCCCACCCCTCAGCATCTGTCGCTCGCGAGAAGACAATTCTCGTTTTTCCAATGTCTTCTGGGGCACATGCTTTCAAATCAAGACATCCTAAGTACCTGTCCTCTGTAAAATGTACCCTTCAAAGATAAAGAGTTATTTTAAGTTTCAAATCTATTTGCATGTAGAGCTGCTGGTACGTCTGTAGTTTTAAAAGATTAATTTTATTTGTCACAGGTACATTGAAACGTCAAAACATACAGAGAAATGTACCGTTTGCCTCAATGACCAACATAATCCGACAATAATTATTTATTTCATTAGTGAAACAACGTGGAGTAGGCCCTTTCAGCCCTTTGGCCACGCTGGCCCAGCAACCCCCACAATTACGATTAACCCTAAGCCAATTATGGGACAATTTACAATGACCAATGAACCTACACCGGATGTCTTTGGACTGTGGGAGGAAACTGGAGCACCTGGAGGAAACCCATGTATTCTGCATAGGGGATGCACAGAGATCCTTACCGCGGACGCTGGGATTGAACTCTGAACTCTGGAATGGCCCAAGTTATACTAGCGTTGTGCTAACTTCTATGCTACCGTGGTTCCTCCAACAGGTACCGTCACACTTCCGGTGCCAGCATAGCATGCCCACGACTTACTAAACCCAACCATATGTCTTTTGTATGTGGGTGGAAACCAGAGCACCCGGAGGAAACCCTCGCAGTCATTGGGAGAACGTACAGACTCCTTACGGACAGCAGCAGGGATTGACCCCAATCTCTGATCGCTGGTGACGTAATAGATTTACACTCACCACTATGTTACCGTATCACCTCTTATGGTATAGACCAGAGGCGTTCCCGGATCCCTTGGTTAATGGTAGGGGTCCATGGCATAAAAATTCTTAGGAACCCTTGGTATTGACCGAACTCCCACATCAGGAGTGTGAGGAGATTTGATATGTCAGCAAAGACACTTGCAAATTTCTACAGATGTACAATGGAGAGCATTCTGACTGGCTGCATCACTGTCTGGTATGGGGGGGGGCAGTGGGGAGGCTACTGCACAGGGTCGAAATAAGCTGCAGAGAGTTGTAAACTTAGTCTGTTCCATCACGGGCAATAGTTTCTGTAGTATCCAGGTCACCTTCAAGGAGCGATGCCTCTAAAAGGCAGCGTCCATCATTAAGCACCCCCACCACCCAGGACATGCCTTGCTGTCATTGTTACCGTCAGGAAGGAGATACAGAAGCCTGAAGGCACACACTCAGCGAATCAGGAACAGCTTCTTCCCCTCCTGAATAGACGTTAAACCCATGAACACTACCTCACTACTTTTTTTTTCTTTTTTTGGACTATTTATTTAACTTAACTTTATATATATATACACATATATACTTCTTACTTTTCACAGATTCTGCCTGGTGCCTAGTCTGCTGAGTTCCTCCAGCATTTTGTGTGTTTTGCTTGGATTTCCAGCATCTGCAGATTCTCTTGTTTACAACAATAATAATGTTTTTTATTATTATGTATTACAATGTACTGCTGCCATGCAACAACAAATTTCATGTAATATATCATTAAACCTGATTCTGATTCAAATAGCTGCCCAGCGAATTGAAGATTCTTTCACGAAGTACCATTGTCTCTTGACTTACTTGTTCCAACCCACATCCTTCTTCTGGAAGCATCTTTGACCATCGAAGCTTACAACGTGACAATAACCAATATCCAGATATTATCAAACTCAATGTTGAGTCTCCAACCAAAGATTGCGTACAGTAGATAGCATGTTAACTTAGACTGACTTGCTCAAAGTCCTCTCTCCGCCGGTTTCAACCTTAATGTCAGAATGCAGACATATCTTGTTGTTGGCCCCTTAAAGAGATCAAACTGATAAATAAGACTTGTTGACATTCTTGTGGCTCAAGTTATCTGGAGTTTGGAACTCTGATTAATTGAACTCCCTCTCTGCAGTACACTTAAAACCTGAGGCAGTGCCTTTATGTCTGAGTTTCCCAACATATCAGAAGAGGCATCATGTGTAACAGATACATGAAAATGCATTTTCTTCTGATAAAGAATTAACGTGCATTTATAATGTTTTTTCTTGACTTTCTGTTGAATGTGTTCACTGTGAAGAAGGAGATGGGGTCGTGTCCTCCCTGCGTTTCACGTTATCCTTGCCATCCCGTGCACTGAGGTCACCTGTCCTTGGTTCTGGACAATTTAATAGAAAAATTACTTTCTCCGAGGGGCGTAGACCGGGTGAATGAATGCAGACGCTTTCATCTCAGCTTGGGTGAGACAAGAAATAGAGTTCATAGGTTAAGGGTGAAAGGTGAACCATTCAACGGGGAACTGAGGGGGGAACCTCTTCACTCAGAGGGTGGTGTGAGTGCAGGACAAGCACCCCAGTGGAAATGGTGGATGCAGGTTCAATTGTAACATTTAAGAGAAGTTTAGATAAATATGTGGATGAGGGGGTTTTGGAAGGATATTGTCTATATGGCCCCTGCACTCCTCCACTCACAGGCACGTTCTCATCCTGCACTGGTCATTTTCATCTTTTATTGCTGCTGTTTCACATATTTATATGACTGCTTGTTTTACCATAATTAGTGTCAGTAACATTAAACTGTCTCACCTAAACATGCACCTCACCTGTCAACCTTCAGGCCATGTCAGTCAGGGACTTGTGCTAATATTACTCCGTGACTGTATGCACTGGATGGTAACGACATGTTCTGTGTGTGACGGCATGCAGTGTGTTTTGCACCTGGGCCCCAGGGGAACAATGTTTTGTTGAGCTGTAGGGGGTGACATGGTGGCGTAGTGGTTAGCACAACGCTTTACAGGACAGGTGACCCATGGTTCAATTCCCGTCACTGCCTGTAAGGAGTTTGGATGTTCTCCCCTTGACCTCATGGGTTTCCCAACATATCTGGCTACCGGCGGTGAGTTAATGGGTCACTGAAAATTGTCCCATGATCTGGCTCAGATTTAATCAAGGGATTGCTGGGCGGTGAGCCTCAGAGGGCTGGAAGGGCCTATTTTACGCTGTATCTCAATAAATAAATAAAAACAACACAGATGTAATGTTGAATGGCAATTAAATTGAACTTGAACTTGAAGTAGATGGGACTAGCTAGAAGATCAGTTTGGCATGGACTAGATGGGCAGAAGGGCCTGTTTCTGCACTGTAGTACACTATGATTTAGTATAAAAGGTGCAAGAGAAAGGAAAGTAATGCCCTTCAGATGGCAGCTCTAGCTGTCTCACAGCTCTGGGTACCTGGGTTCGACCCTGACCTCCGGTGCTTCCTGTGCCCGAGTTGGCAAGTTCTCCCTGCGAACCATATGCCTTTCCTCCAGATTCTCCCTAAAGACGTGAGTTGGTGGGTCAATTGTCTGCTGTATCTTGTCCCTGGAGTGGGAATGTTTCAGGAGGAAGCGAGGGGACAGGAAACTGATGGGAATGTGGGAAGAGTAAAAGGAGGTGAATGCAGAGGGGAAGATAGATGCTTAGTGGTTGGCATGGATAGGAAGGGACTGTATGACTCCATAACATCGCAAAACATGGTGCCTACGGTAAGATGGCAGTGCGCTCAGAAACAGTGGCCATTCCAGTTCCAATTAAAGGTGTATTTGTTCAGCTTTTTATGATCACAAGTCAATGCTGAATAGTAAGAACATCTTGTACTGCAGGACTATCCCACCAGCAGGTTGCTTGATAGCCATGGAGCTGGACTTACTGTCTACCGTTGACATGTTGTCACCTGGATTGTCATGTACTACTGGATGGTGCATTGGGCAAGTGCTTTTATTGTGATCACAAGACCCTGTCAGACATTGGTAACGTAGTGCCCTGCAAGACCAGTTCATTGGTTCATCGGTGAGACTGGTGGTGTGGGAGCTGTGTTGCTTTGGTTGTGGTGAGGACTAGGCTAAAGCAACAGGGCTGCTTGCTGCCAACGGCCAGGAGGAGAGACACTGAGGTGGTGTGGAAGATCTCCTGTGCTGAAATCAGTTCTTGGGTTGGAGGCTGACCTTCCCAATGATGCTTCCCTCCTGCGCTGGCTTAGTGCTGCCCTCCGAAGTTCACTCCGTACTGCCCTCCAGTGTTTGCTCAGCATTGCCCTCCGGTGCTTACTGGGTGCTGCGCTCTGGTGTTCATTCAGTGCTGACCTCCGGTGTTGGTTTGGTGGTAAAACAAGCTGGACCAGGATAACTTGCCATTAATTCTACAGTCCTCTCACTCAGGGGCTTGGATTATGTTATTTTTTTAAAAATTATGACCATATGTTTTTCTGAAATTGCAGCCAAATGTGCTATTTGTGCTATGTACAGTGTGCTGTGTGCTGTTGGCAATGTGTTTTTCACCTTGCCCCCGGAAGGACACTATCTCATTGGCTATATTCATTTATGGTTGAGTGACAATTAAACTTGAATTTGAACTTGATTTACCAGCCAGTTAAGAAGCTTATCCCAAGACTTGCATTAAATGCCGTACCACAATATGCCAACCAAATGGACAGAAACATAGAAAATAGGTGCAGGAGTAGGCCATTCGGCCCTTCGAGTCTGCACCGCCATTCAGTATGATCATGGCTGATCATCCAACTCAGAACCCTGTACCAGCCTTCCCTCCATACCCCCGATCCCTTTAGCCACAAGGGCCATATCTAACTCCCTCTTAAATATAGGCAATGAACTGGCCTCAAACATGGGAGAAGTGACAAGTGACAACTGGGAGAATCTCAAGAGTTGAGTCTTGACAAACCTTTGTCAAGCAGCTGAGTTCTAGAAGGTGCTGCTTAAAGGTGTCAAAGGAGATTTAACTGCAAGCTTCAGGAAAGAATTCTATAAATTCCTTGAATCCCTGATTAGTAAGGGTGTCAGAGGTTATGGGGAAAAGGCAGGAGAATGGGGTTGAGAGGGATAATAAATCAGACCATAGAAGAGAGAATCTGGTTCTATGTCTTGTGGTCTTACGGTCTAAATGTCAAGTAACACACAGAAAATGCTGGATGAACTCAGCAAATCAGGTAGGATGAATGGAGAGGAATAAAGAGTGATGTTTATTCCATGGATTCATGTTTTATGCCGAGAGCCTTCACCAGGAAAGGAAGGGGGCAGAAGCCAGAGAGCTCCTCCCACACTTTGTGTGTGTTGGTCAAGATTTTCAGCACTTGCAGAATTTCTTGTGTCAGGAAACATGAAGTGAGAGCGATTACAGGGAACAAGCTGATCATTGGAGGTTACAGCAGGCACAATGTTCAAATGGCTTCCAACTGTGCCCTTGATTCTATGCTATTGAAATATGCTCCCATGAGCTACATGTTAGGGACTGTTTAAGTTAGGGTGGTGTGTTTAACAGTGCTCAAAGTTCAAAGTAAATTTATTATTAAAGTATGTACATGCCACCAGATGCTATCCTGGGATTCATTGTCTTGTAGTCTCTCACAGTACAACAATACAATCAACGAAAATCTGCACACAAAGACTAACAAGCAGCTAACGTGCAAAAGAAGACAAACTGTGAAAATAAGTTTAAAAAAATGCAAGAAGTAAATAAATAGTACTGAGAACATATGTTGTAGGTTCCGTGAAAGTGAGTCCACGGATTGTGCAATCAGTTCAGTGTTGGGGTGAGTGAAGTTACACACTCTGGCTCAGGAGTCTGATGATTGAGGAGTAATATCAGCTCCTGAACCTGGTGGTGTGGGACGTAAGGCTCCTGTATGTCCTGCCTGAAGGTAGTAATGAGAAGAGGGCATGGGCTGGATGGTGAGGGTCCTTAATCATCTACCTGCATCATGATCGATATGTGTTTTTTGATCTTGGTAAGAGTACACAGCATAGAATTTGGATAATGTTAAGATAGTTGTGCTCTAAGCCTGAATTCCTAACCTACATTTCCAAAGTTGGGGAATGCTCCCTGGTTAAGTTGACCCTTGACTGGCCAACTGATACCTCACCTAAGCTTCCTGTTACCAATGGTTGCATGGAACATGACTTTACAAGCACTCTGTCTATTGTTGCTCTGGGAAACAAGGCTAAAGGACAAGGTTCAAAGGGCAGAAGAGTATTATGGATGTAGAAGATCTTGGGGTTAAATCAGAGAACAGAGAAGGAGCTAACATCAAGGCTGAATTTTGAAACAAACCCTGTGGACTGCAGGAAGAGCTTGACTTGTTCCAGGGAAGAACAGAATATTTTTCTTTTCCTTCAGAGTGTGTGTGTGTGGCTGAAATGCCAACATCTTTGTCCATCCCTAATTGACCTGACTGAGGAGGCAATCAACAGTCAACTTTGTTAGTTAGTCCTACAGCAGGGCAGGACATTCTCTCTTCTCCCTTCTCCCATTGGACTGAAGATACAGAATCCTGAAATTATACTGTCTGGTTTACTGAGCCAGTGAGAAATATAGACAGATTCCATAGAGGGGAGGCTGGTTCCTGCAATGTGCTGAGCTGTGTCGACAACTCACCGCAGTTTCCAGTGGCCATGAGCAGAGGAGTTGCCATACCAAGTCGTTATGTATGCAGGTAGTATGCATTCTATTGTGCATTGAAAAACATTGGTACAAGTTAACCAAAGCAAAATTTCTGGTCCAAGTGGGCCCCACAGTAGCATAGAGGTTAGCACGAAGCTGCTATAGCTCAGGGCGTCAGAGTTTGCAGTTTGATTCCGGTACCCACGGCAAGAAATTTGTACGTCCTTCCCGTGAGGAGAACATTCTATTCCAGGATTCCTCCCACATTCCAAAGACGTACCGGTCAGTAGGCTAACTGGCCATTGTAAATTGTCCTGTGATTCATGATGATAATCACCATTATGTACCATGTCGTATG
The DNA here is from genome assembly GCF_030028105.1 of Mobula birostris. Classification (NCBI taxonomy): domain Eukaryota; kingdom Metazoa; phylum Chordata; class Chondrichthyes; order Myliobatiformes; family Myliobatidae; genus Mobula; species Mobula birostris. The sequence continues at coordinate 5,946,308 of NC_092383.1, forward strand.
ATGTGGGCAATTATGGTCTTCCATCTGTCCCTAACCTGAGAAGTAATGAGGGATCATTGTGCATGGGGAAGACCCCTTCCCCACCCGCCTCCCACCCCCCTATACTGCCATTCTCACTCTCCTCCCCATTCATGACCATGATTGTTTTTGGCAAATTTTTTCACTGAAGTGGTTTGCCATTGCCTTCTACTGTACAGTGTCTTTACAAGATGGGTGATCCCAACCTTTATCAATATTTTTCAGAGATTGTCTGCCTGGTGTCAATGGTCACATAACTAGAACTTGAGATCTGCACCGCCTGCTCCCATGGCTTCACATGATCCTGATCGGAGGTGGGGCGGGGGTTGGCACTAGGTAGGTGCTACACCTTGCCCAAGGGTGACCTGCAGGCTAGTGGAAGGAAGGGGCACCTTACACCTCCTTTGGTAGAGACGCATCTCCATCCTGCCAACATAGTCTCATGAACTTCCATCTTGATCTTTCAGTCAAGATGGCTCCAGTAAACAACAATTCCTCAGGCCACATCTTTCAGATAGCCAATCTCTGCAATTATTTCACTTTTTGTAAGATTTCTGCTTGTTCTTTTTGTTGTACTTATGTTACGAAAACTGTTAGACCCTGTGCTGTGCAGTTTGGAACTCGATCGAATGATCTGGCAGCCTGCTGTGTTTGGAGAGCTGCCTAATGGAGATAAGAGTTGGGGACCTGAAAAGGACTGAGGACACGAGCTGACCTGGAAAAGGCCAGGGACGGGGCGTGAGGTCATGAGTGACTCCATCTCAAGGCGGTGAGGAAGATTGAAGAATTGAGATGAATATGGAGGGAGTCAGTGATCGCTCCCAATGGTGGCCACTGGGGCAACAACGGTCAGCGGCGTTTGGACCCGGGTTGGCGGTCACTCTTTACGGAAGGACTGAGTTCATGCGGCTGCTCTCCTTGTATGCTGACAGAAAGGTGTTTTCAATATTCTGAGACTTATGTGATTTTTGGACTGTACTTTACATTGGTCTCCTTCAGTTTTTCAGTGTTTTCTTTCTTGTGGCCGATTGGCAGGTGGGCGATATGTTAGGGGTGTGTGTGTGTGTGTGTGTGTTTTTGTGTGTGGGGGTGTGTGTGTGTGTGTTTGTGTGTGTGTGTGTGTGTGTGTGTTTGTGTGTGTGGGGGTGCAGTTGGAGGTTTTGATGCTAGGGTCACTGTTCTTTTCTGTCAGTGAGGGGGCTGGGGATTGTTATAGTTGCTGTTTTTTTCTGTGGGGCGGGGGTGGGGGCTTCATTTCTTTATCTTTTTCATGCCGGGGGTGGTGGGAGAGGGGGGAGTTGATGCTTTCAACAGCTATGGGTTTTTTTTGTATTTCATGGCTATCTGGAGAAGACGAATATCAAAGTTGTATTGTACGATACTTTGACAACACTTTGATTGGGTTAGGTTTATATAGGTGGGTTGCTGGGTCTTATAGCTCATTGGGCTGGAAAGGTCTGTTCTGTGCTGTATGTCTAAATTCCCCTGCACTTCATCCATATATTTTGAAATCAGAAGCAGATTTATTTACAATCACTCTCTTATGTGTGGTGAAATTGTTTTGCAGTGGCAGTTCAGTGGCAAACAGTGATGAGAATATTGTTCAGGTGCAATAGCATACACATATTATCTCTTCCCTTCCCTCATTATAAATAAAATTTGGCTGATTGGTGCTATTAAAGGTGAGACTTTATAAGATATTGACCAGACCACACTTGGAATATGGTGAGCAGTTTTAGTCCCCTTATCAAAAAAATAATGTGCTGACATTGGACAGGGTCCAGAGGAGGGTAACAAGAATGATCCTGGGAATGAAAGGGTTAACCTACGAGGCACTCCGGGCCAGAACTAGCTTGAGTTTAGAAGAATAAAGAGGGATCTCATTGAAATCTATCAAATACTGAAAGGTTTAGATAGAGAGGATATTTCTTATAGTCTAGGACTAGAGGGCACAGTATCAGAATACAAGGATACTCCTTTAGAAGCCATAGTCATACTTTATTGATCCCGAGGGAAATTGGTTTTTGTTACAGTTGCACCATAAATAATTAAATAGTAATAAAACCATAAATAATTAAATAGTAGTATGTAAATTATGCCAGGAAATAAGTCCAGGACCAGCCTATTGGCTCAGGGTGTCTGACCCTCCAAGGGAGGAGTTGTAAAGTTTGATGGCCGCAGGCATGAATGACTTCCTATGACGCTCTGTGCTGCATCTCGGTGGAATGAGTCTCTGGCTGAATGTACTCCTGTGCCCACCCAGTACATTATGTAGTGGATGGGAGACATTGTCCAAGATGGCATGTAATTTGGACAGCAACCTCTTTTCAGATACTACCTGTTTTTAGAACAGAGATGGGGAGGAATTTCTTTAGCCAGAGGGTGGTGAATCTGTGGAATTCATGGGCACGAATGGTTTTGGAGGCCAAGTCATTAGATATATTTAAAGCTGAGGCTGTTAGGTTCTTGATTAGTAAGGATACGGGGAGGAGGCAGGAAAATAGAATTGAGAGGGATAATAAATCAGCCATGAAGGAATGGCAGACCATTTGGCTGATTGGTATAATTAAAGCTGAGATTTTATAAGGCGTTGGTCAGACCAAAGCCAAATAGCCTAATTCTGCTCCAATGTCTGATAGGCTTAAGGTCTCCCCTGATTCCTATCACAACTAATGAACATCATTGAGATATGAAATACACAGTGCTGGTCTTGCCTTCAAAACAGAGAGTTAGGGCTTTAATCTGCAATCTGAGCTAACAGCATATATTTCAGTTTGATACCACTTTAGGGAGTTCAGCAAAGCCACTTTGCGTGCTCCTTTGGTCTGTCTTTGAGTTTTTGGTTTGTTTGTCTTAGTGTGTGTCTGTCAGTGAGCCCCTGTTCTAACTCAGTAAAGAACAGGCCCCAAAACTGTATACAGTCCTCGGCTAAATTACTGAACAACAGAATCCAAACTGTTTGCCACTGAGCGTGATACAACTGAAACTGAGCACACTGCACAGTGATCTCTCCTATTAACTGTTTGATGTGAGGAGAGCAGAATTTTCTTATAAAGTTAACCTTATTTGTCACACGTACATCAACACTTCGAAACGTACAGTGAAATGCATTGTTTGTGTTAATTCAGATCAGCAAAGATTGTGCTGGAGGCAGCCCATAAGTGTTGTCACACTTTCAGATCCAACAAAGCATGCTCACAGCTCTCTAACCCCAGCCCATAATCTTTTTGGAATGTAGGAGGAAGCCAGAGCACCCAGAAGAACCCTATGCAGTCTCTAGGGGTAGCAACAAACCCCGATCTTATCAAGTTCAAGTTTAATTGTCATTCAGCCATACACATGTACACAGCTAAATGACAACATTGTTCCTCTGGGGCCAAGGTACAAAACACAGTACATACAGCCACACACAACATATATAGTTGTATACAGTCACAAAACATTATTAGCACAAGTTCCTGAGTGGCATGGCCTGGAGATTGGTGGTGCAGGGGATGTTGTCCTGGAGCCATGTTTCAGTAAGAGCAAGCACGTGGCAGTTCCTCATCTCACACTGGGTCAGCTACAGAAGCAAGCAATCCAGCGAACACTACAGAGTAGCACCAATGTGAGGGGTGTGGGACAGGTGACAGAGAAAGAGTGCCAGGGACAGGGGAATGGCACGTTTGCAACACACCGAGCCACCAGGCAGGGTCATTTGATTCCAAATAATTGGTTTATTGATCATTGCAGAATGTCCCTCTGGTGCTTCCTGCTCCCTCCCCTCTCCCTTTCCCTTTTCCCAACCATGATTCCCCTCTCCCTGCCTCCTTCCCACTCTCAGTCAATAATAGAGACCCAGATCAGAATCAGTTTTATCATCACTCATATATATTAAGAAATTATTTTTTCTTTTAGCAACAGTACAGTGCAATACATAAAACTACTATAGTACTGTGCATAACTCTTGGACACCCTAGCTATATACGTATATGTGCCTAAGACTTTTGCACAGTAGTGTGTGTAAATAGTGTGTGTGTATATATATATATAGTATACTATATCCTTTAGGGGTTCCCAAACTTTTTTTTATGCCATAGACCCCAGGATGGGATCCCCTGTACTTTATAGAGATCCAATAGTTTGTGGGAAAAGAACATGACTCAATCCTTTAAGTGAATCAGATCACGCTGGAGCCTCTGAGCTGCACATGTTTTTTATTCGATTCTCTGATTCACTAAGCCGTTAACCATAAGAGAACTCCAGTCAGTTAATAACTTTTCTCATCGTTTCCATGCTCTGTATTTGTGAATGTTTCAAATGTTGTCACTTTGCTGATACAAAGCTGGAAACTGCAGCAATTGAAACCGAACTCCGCTGTGCATTGAGAGACGGACAATTACCACAGCATGAAATGTAGAACTAAGAATTATCACCTTTGGACTCCATCAGACACGGAATGGGAATTAGACAGTCTCCACAACTAGAAAGAGTTAGTTGCTTGAATTAACAAGCTTGAAAGGGAAATTCTTAACTACAAGTTGAAGTTTAATTGTCATTCAACTATATACATGTATACAGCTAAATGAAACAGTGTCCTCTGGGGCCAAGGTGCAAAACACACTACAGACAGTCACGCACTTCATATACAGTTACGGTAACAGTCACAAAAAATAATATTAGCACAAGTCCCTGAGTGGCATGGCCTGAAGATTGATGCATGGGATGTTGTCCTGGAGCCATGTTACAGCAAGAACAAGTGCATAGCAGTTCCTTATCTCGCTCTGTGTCAGCTGCAGAACAAAAGCAATCCAGCTTACCTTCCAGGGAGCGAACACTGGAGAGAACACCAACAGGAGAGCTGGTCTGCAGGGGCCAGCCCGCAAAGCAGTAAGGATTCCAGGTACCTGCCACGCCTTTGTTCTCTCCCACACCTCCTCCAGTGCGTCCTTGTCCGAGTGGCTGTAATAGGCAATGCCATGGCATAAGGGCTTGGTCCATGCAACAACCGAGGCCATGCAGCTTCCCTGCCATTGGTCTCACCAATGAACAGGACCTGCAGTACTTTGTATTGCCAATGTCCAACAGTGACTTGCGACCGCAAGAAAAATGTGTAAGACACACACTTACACCAGGTACTAAGCCCCCTACTTTACTCTCTGTATACCCATGACTGTGTCGCCACCCATAGCTCCAATCTGCTAATTAAATTTGCTCACGACACTACACTGATTGGCCTAATCTCAAATAATGATGAGGCAGCCTACAGAGAGGAAGTCATCACCCTGACACAGTTCTGAGTTTCTCCAGCATTTTGTGTGTGTGGCTCTGGATTTCCAGAGTCTCTTGTGTGTTCTGGAAATACTCAGCAAAAATAAAAAAAATTACTGTACATTACACAAGAAATATAAAACAGTAAATGAATAAGAAGTGCAGAAAGTGAGTAAAACAGTGAGGTAGTGTTCATGGGTTCATGGACTATTCAGAAAGCTGATGGTGGAGATGAAGAAGCTGCTCCTAGAGCATTGAGTGTGGGTCTTCAGGCTCCTGTACCTCCTCCCTAATGGTAGCAATGAGAAGAGGGCACGTCCAGGGTGGTGAGGGCCTTTACTGAAGGATGCTGCCTTGTTGAAGCATTGCCTTTTGAAGATGTCCTCGATGCTGCAGAGACTAGTGTCCACGATGGAGGTGATTGTGTTTACAACCCTCTGCAGATTTCTCTGATCCTGTGCGGTGGCTCCTCCAGACCAGACGGTGATGCAGCCAGTCAGAATGCTCTCCATGGTACATCTGTAGAAACTTGCGAGCGTCTCTGGTGACATATCAAACCTCTTCCAATGAATACTGTTCAGTGAGATTGCAAGTGGTATCTGACTTTTTGCACACCTCACTCTTGTCAGCAAAAATCAATCACAGATTTAAAATTAATTGACCCAATGGTCAATTGCCTTTTGCAGAATAGTGTTCTAAATCCCTACCACTCGCCATGAGTAGAATGTTCCCTTAATTTATCCTTGAAATGACTGTGTCAGATTTTTAGAGTGAAACTCTGAGACTCCCTGTTCAGGATAATACAGGACTTCTACGTAAGGTGGGAAAACTCCTGTCTCATCTTCCCTCGCCCTTTTAAATTCAATAGAATACCATTTATATATTTATTTATTTATTGAGATACAACGTGGAATTGGCCCTTCCAGCCCTTTGAGTCGCACTGGCCAGCAAACTCGACAGCCCCTGATTAAACCTAACCTAATCACGAGACAACTTACAATGACCAGTTAACCTACTAACCAGTATGCCTTTGGACAGCGGGCGGAAACCAGAGCACTCGGAGAAAACTTGTGCATCCCACATGGAGAACGCACGAATACCTCACAGAGGAGGCCAGGATTGAACTCTAAACTCCAACGACCCGAACTGTAATAGTGTCACACTAGGTGGTGTAATTGATACATCCTTAACTTCACAACTGCCTTATTGTTAAATGATTTACATATTTATTGCACTTCTGCTCAGCACACTGTAAGTTACAGAAGTTTCTGCTGTGTTAATGGAAAAATGAAACCAGTTACCTTACTGCCTGTGACCTGGTATTTGTACCAGACAGATACTTGTGCCTATCACTGAATCTAAATTAAATATTGGTGGATGGAGACGATAGGGGCATTCCTCGCATACCCAACAAAGCCACAGAGCTTTAGAAACTGGCTCCTGTAGGGAATCACAAGGCATTGAGTGTTAAATACAAATATTCAGAACTATTTCACACCTCCTTGCTTTGAATGATGTTTTTTTTTCATTTGGAACTCCCCTTTTCTCTGAAGTTTGTGCCATATTTGGTCAATGATTAAATAATGCAGTTTCCTCTGGGCTCTGCCACTGGATTAGTGCTTGTAACACAGGAACTCCAAAGGGATTTACAGGACTGTGCTGTGCCGTTTGATACCTTGGCTGCTGAAGTGATAACACTGCAAAGGTTAAGGAGGGTTAGATGATGGATTCTCAGGAGATTGTTGGGTTGCAGGTAAATCCTAAGGTAATGATGTGTGATTTACGTGGTAGTTTGTACCCACCATGTTTCCACTCCACATTCTACCTGTATTGTAACCCACCTCTAACCCAGAGGACACAAGAGATTCTGCAGATGCTGGAAATCCAGAGCAACACACACAACTGCTGGAAGAACTCAGCAAGTCAGGCAGCACCTATGGAGGGAAATAAACAGGCGACAGCTCTTTATTCCTCTATCTTTTTTAAATGGGCTCCATTGGATTTCTTTGTTTTGTGGCTGTCTGCGAGGAGACAAACCTCGAGGTTGTATATAGCATACATACTCTGATAATATATGTACTTTGAAACTTCGAACTTTGAAACGTTGGCTTTTTATTCCTCTCAATAAATGTTGCCTGACCTACTGCGTGTGTCTCACTCACAGGATCTCATTGTCCCCAGTTGTTAAATTATGATTCACATTTAATTCATGGTATTATAGGGACGGGGTGTGACCATTCAGCCTCTCAATTGTTCTACCATTCAGATTAGATAAGAGAGAAAGATTTGTTTTATTTGTCATATCCAGTGAACGGTCATTTGCGTCAACAACCTGCACAGTCCGGGGATGTGCTGGGGGCAGCTCACAAGTGTCGCCATGCTTCCAGCGCCAACATATCATGCCCACGATTTACTAACCCTACTCTGTACACCTTTGGAACGTGGGAGGAAACCAGAGCATCCTGAGGAAATCCACGTGTTCACGTGCAAACTCCTTGCAGACAGAGGCAGGAATTGAACGCCCATTGCTGGAGCTGTAAAGTATTTCATTCACCACAGCACAACCATGTCTCAGTTTGATCATGGGCTTATTCACATTTCAGACTGAGCCACTTCACAGTTCAATAATCCATAAGGCCCTCCCCCGAGCAAAGTATTTTTACCTCAACTTTAAAATTTCCATTTAATTTATGCCCTCTCTTGACAATCCCTTGAGGACCTCCATTGGTCAGGATCAACCATGGATATTGTATCCTAGCTGTCCACATGATACAAAACTAGTACCCAAGCCTGGACAGTACGATACAGAGAGCAAGCTGTTGCCCATGCAGCAGGCTCCTCCTCTCCACGCAGCTGATGAATCGAAAGGAACAGCAGAGACCGATACAGTTTGGCACCAGTAGCGTTGCAGGGGTTGCCAGTCAGTGTGGAACTCAATGTAGGAGTGTCTCAAGGACACCAGCTCTGGATTTTTCCCCGGTGTTTACTCCCTAAATCTTCCCCATGAGAGGGTACAGCCATAAGCTTGAGATCAGAATTTTCCTTCTCCTAGATGAGCTGCCAACCACGACAGATGAGCCCATCTACCTGAAGTGACTTGTTTTAAGGCGCCTGTAACCTGCCTTTGTCCCTTCTCCTGTCAGTAGAAGCAGTTCTGCCAGCCTTAGTAGCTAAGCTACTCATGAAGGCCAAGAGCTGGACTTGGTTGTCAGAGGCTATTTGAGACTCACACCACTGGATGTATCTAGTAGGTGGTGGGAGCTCATCCTCACTATCAACCCCAGTGATAACAACCTTAAGAAAACTCTTGACAATCCGAACAACCCTAATCAATACAGTTTAGCAGCACTGTGACCACTTCCATCACCTTGCATCCGAATGGAATTTGTTCTTTTCGTTCTACTTGTGTAGTGTTTTGTAAAAATTGTGTTTAATTTGTGTTTCTCCTATGAATGCTGCAATTCTTTAAGGTTGTTATAACCAGGTGTGGTGGTGGGGATAAGCTCCCACTACCTATTAAATGCTCCCAGTGGTGTGTGTCTCAAGAGGCCTCTGGCAACCAAGTCCAACTCCTGGCCTTCATGTGTGGCTTAGCTACTAACCCCGGTGAAACCACTTCTACTGACAGAAGGGGCAAAAGCAAATTACTGGTGCTTTAAAACCAGTTGCTTCAGGCAGAAAGGCTCATCATGTGGGTCAGCAGCTTATCTTGGAGAAGGAAAACTCTGATCTCAAACTCACACTGCCTTGCACCAAACCCACTCATGGGGAGGGCTTTGGGAGTAAAACCCAAAGAAACATTAGGAATTGTAGTCCCTACGGCAGACCTTCCCCTCAACCATCAGGCTCTGGAACCAAAGAGAAAACTTCACTTGTCCATCACTGAAATATATGAACTGTCATGCCTTCTTTGTAACACACACAAAATGCTGGAGGAACTCAGCAGGCCAGGCGGCATCTGTGGAAAAGAGTGCAGGACTGGAGAAAAAAAAGATGAAGAGTGGAGTCCTGCTGAAGGGTCTTGGCCAGAAATGTCGAGTGTACTCTTTTCCATAGATGCTGCCTGGCCTGCTGAGTCTCTCCAGCATTTTGTGTTGCCTGAACTTCCAACATCTGCAGATCTTCTCTTGTTTGTCATGCCTTCCTTGTTATTTTGTCCCAGGAATTAGACCCAGTGTCAGTGAAGGAACAGTGTCTTACGTCCATATCATGATTCAAGGTTGTTTAACGTCATTTCCTGTACACAAGTGTAAGGAGAAAGAAATAATTGCTACTCTGGATCTGATACAGCACAAAAAACCCACAAAAGATAAAGAACATATTAATAATAGCAAAAAACACTCAATAAATATAAATACATAAGATAGCTTATATACATAGATTGATTGTATGTCCATAAGGTGACACTAGGCAGTACATAAGGTGACTGATGGGAAATAATAAAGTAGTGGTGGGTGGAGGTGTTGATCAGCCTTACTGCTTGGGGAAAGTAACTGATTTTGAGACTGGTGGTCCTGGCATGGATGCTACGTAGCCTCCTCCCTGATAGGAGTGGGACAAACAGTCCACGAGCAGGGTCTGTGGGATGCTACTGGCCCTTTTCCAGCACCTTTCTTTAAATATGTCCTTGTTGGCAGGTACCTGGTGCCAGTGATGCCCAGGGCAGTTTTGGCTACCCCTTGTAGAGCCTTCCTGTCCGCTGCGGTGCAGTTTCTGTACCAAGCATTGAAGCAGTTTGTCAGGATGCTCTCTACTGCGCATCTGTAGAACGATGTGAGTATGGATGTGCAAAGTCCAGCTCTCTTCAGCCTTCCCAGACAGTAGAGGCGTTGGTGAATGTTCTTGACTCTGTAGGATGTGTTCTGGGACCGTGAGAGTTAAGGCGAGATATGTACTTCCAGGATTTTGAAACTGCTTGTAGTTTTCACTGCTGTGTTGCCAATGTAAAGGGGGGTGTGAGCGGTACGAGTTCTCCAGAAGTCAATAGCCATCACCTTTGTCTTCTTGACATTCAGGAAGAGGTTATTTGCCTGGCACCAGGCCTTAAGCTCTTCCACCTACTCTCTGTAGGCCGATGGCGATGGTGTGTGACGTGAATGGGAACCAGGGCGGTTCGCATGTGCGTTTCATAACATGAGATTTCAGTAGGATAACCTTTACGATACACTTTACAACCGTCATAATCATCAAAAATGTTTACGACCATCTGTGATTAATTACCTCGAATACAGCAGCCACCCTTTTATTGGAACGTTCCCCAGACAGCGAGGGGAGGAATAATTGTTCGATGGTATTTTTATGAAATTAGGTCAAAAGTACAGAGTGATAGTGTAGCAGTTAGTGCAATGCTTTACAGCGCTAGCTGTAAGACTGGAAACTGTTCCCATCGCTGTCTGTAAGGAGTTTGTATGCTCTTCTCATGACCGTGTTAGCTTCCTCCACGTGCTCCAGATTCCTCTCACACCCAGGGACGTACGGTTGTGATTAGTAAGTTGTGGGCAGGCGACGTTGGCACGGAAGCATGGCGACACTTGCACAATCTTCATTGGTTTGATTTGATGCAAGCAACACATTTCACTGTATGCTTCGATGTACATGTGACAAATAAAGCTAATCTTTGAAAAGGGAAGTGCGGGCTGGAAAGATGATTGGGAAAAGCTTTGCAGTCCAGCGAGTCCATTCTGACTATCTACAATCCTTTATACTGATTTTACAGTAATCTCATTTTATTTCCCATCCCCCCCCCCATTCTCACCCCCTCACACTTACACACTGGGGATAAGTTATATTGTTCTTTTGTTTATGTGCTAACCCAAACATCTTTGGGATGTGGGAGAAAGCAAAGATTCTCAGAGGAAACCCACGCAGTCACAGGGAGCATATGGAGATTTCGCAAGGACAGCACTCGAGGTCAGGGCTGAACCCAGGTCGGGGGAGCTGTGTGGCAGCAGCACACAAAATGTCACAAAGTCATACAGTACATTCAGACACAGAGTCACATAGACACGCTTATGCGCACACACAAAAACACACATCATATAGACACACGCATATGCACACAATCTGATAAATGTGGAGACTCACATATGCACAGTCACAAAGTCACACACATAGAAATACAGACAGCTACACACAGAGTCACATAGACATGCTTATAAGTGCACCAGATATATGCTCATGTGCACACACACAATCTCTTACATACACACAATGGGACATGCACATATACACAGACACACAGTCACATGGACACACGTGCGTGTGTGTGTGTGTGTGTGTGTGTGTGTGTATACACACGCATGCACACACACACTCTGCTTTGGCACTTTAAAGGTTAAGATTTCTGAGACCTGACACACCTGAGGTTACATATCACACACATGTTGGAGATCAGCCAAGAGTGAATGCACAATTTTCCACTGTGGCTCAGAGCCAAGCGAGAGCTCTTGCTGCGTGAAGGAAGATGAAAACAACGTGGAAATAAAAACAAGAGTGTGCGACCAAACGGAATACAGCAAATGTGCACTTGAAGAAAGCTTGTGATGATTGGAAGGATTTTCTTTGCACAGGTGATAATGAGATTTTTGGGATGTGATGACAGTGTAGCTGGGACCTCGGTTTAGCATCTTGTACCATTAGCAGCTCCTCTGAACGTGCAACGCTCAATCTGTCTCACACTGCAGAATCAGCCTTGTTGCGGAGTATAAAATCATGAGGGGCATGGATCGGGTGAATGTGAGTAGTGTGTTCCTTGGGGTGGAGAACCAATAACAAAAGAGAGAGTTTTAAGGTGAGAGGGGAGAGATTTAACTGGAACTTGAGGGGGCAACATTTTCACCCAGAGAGTGGTCAGAACATGGAATGAGCTACCAAGCCAGTGGCTGAGGCAGGTGCATTAACAATGTTTAAAAGCTAATTGGACAAGAAAATCAATAGGAAAAGTTTTGAGGGCCAGAACACAGAGCAGGGAACAATACAGCACAGTACAGGCCCTTCGACCCACAATGATGTGCCAACCCATATAAACCTACTTCATGATCAATCTAATCCTCCCCTCCTACACAACCCCTAACCTTCCATTTTTCTTACCATCCATGTACCTCTCTAAGAGTATTTTTAAATGCCCGTATTGGGTCAGCCTCAACCTCCACCCCCGCCAGTATGTATCAAGCACCCCCAACTCTGTCAAAACCTACCTCTCACATAGGGCAACACACACAAAAGGTGCTGGTGAACGCAGCAGGCCAGGCAGCATCTATAGGAAGAGGTACAGTCGACGTTTTGGGCCGAGACCTTTCGTCAGGTCCCCTACCTGCTGTCTACGGACCCCTCAGTTAATGGCATCAGTCCATAGCATAAAAAAGTTGGGAGCCCCTGTTCTATTGGGTTAGCCTCAACCACCACCCCTGCCAGTACCTAACAGGCACCCACCTGCCTCTGACAACTCCATTAAACTTTCCTCCACTCGCCTTAAAATGATGTCCTTTTCTACTGACCAGTAGGCACTCTTGATGGTAGTGTAACAGTGGTCCAGTGTGTTGCTTTCTCTGGTTCTACAAGGGATTGGCGATGATAATTGTTTAGTCACTTTTTCAGGCTGGCCTGGTTAAAATCTCCCAAAATGAAGGTGAAGGCGTCAGTGCGTGCTGTTTCGTGCATGTTGATCACGTTGCTCAGATCAGCTGGACCCCGTTTGACATTGGTCTGAGGTGCACTGCGGCCAAAATGATCTCCCGTGGCAGGTAAAATGGACGGCACCTAATTGTGTGGTATTCCAGGTCTGGTAAGCAGAATTGGGACACCGCCAACGCAGTTGTGCACATTGAAACCTTTCGAATGTTGAAAAGCCTAGATAGAGTGGATATGGAGAGGATGTGGGAGAGTCTAGGGCCAGAGGGAACAGCCTCAGAGTAGAAGGACATCCCTTTAGAACACAGATGAAGACTCCCTTTAGCCACAGGATGGTGAATCTGTGGAATTCATTGCCACAGATTGCTGTGGAGGCCAAGTCATTGAGTATATTTAAAGTGATAGCTTCTTAATTAGTCAGGGCATCAATTATTATGGCGAGAAGGCAGAAGAATGGGGTTGAGTAGAATAATAAATCAACCACAGTGGAACGGCGGGGCAGACTCAATGGACCGGATGGGCCTAATTCTGCTCCTACGTTTTATGACCTTAAAATCTTTATTTATATTTTAAGTATTGTCTGAACCTATGTGTCTGTGATGCTGCTGCAAGCAATTTTTTCATTATTCTGATACGTCAGTGCACTTGTACATATGACAATAAACTTGACTTGACTTGATGTCTGGTCGGGAAGGCAGCTTGCCCAAGGGCACTCCTCGGCCACATGTGTCTGGCCCAGTCCACACGTGACACCATTAAACACCGCGCGTTTGGCTTAATGCATCCGAAATGGCCGCCACAAGCCATTCAGTTGTGAAAAAAAGGTGGCTAAGAGCTCGTAATAGAAGTGACCTTGCCAAAACCGACCACATCCTGAGAGAAAATTCGAAGAGCAAACATTAGTTTGAGCCAGTGGAGAATGAGTAGTTTGTGCTCTGTATCCCGGAAACCACCGGAGAGGAAGCAAATGAGAAAAGTATTTGCCCTCCAAATTATTTCTTTCCGGCCAATAATTATTCGACGCAATTGCAGAATCATACACAAAAGCAAGTGTATTCTGTTATAAGAAAGCTCCCTGTGCAAGAGGCAAACATTTGAGCCGATTTGCAGAGCTCGGAGCTGCTTTGACACTGCCCTGGAATGTAACAACAGAATCCCAGAAGGTTAAAGGTCAGTCTTGTGTTCTCATTAACTCCTCTCTTGTCAGGGTTTTCAGCGTTGTTCTGTCAGTTTGATTTTCTGCCGCACTGCATCTCTTTTCAACAAGCTATAAGAACATCCTTGGTCCTCATTCAGTAAATCATCTCACTTGCCTGTCTGAATTCATACCAGCTTTGTGACACAAGAACGCCACAGAAACCTCAAGATTCACAAAGAAGGGAAGGATGTGAGAGACACAGGCAGCTCCCCGATTTCAAGATTCAAGATTGTTTATTGTCATTCTTCAGTAAACGAGTGCAAAGGAGAACAAACATTTGTTACTCCAGTTCTGATGCACCATAAATAAAACACAATTTTAAAAAAATACAATAAATATGTATATAAATGCAATCCTATATGCAATGCGCAAGTACCCTTTTTAAAAATATTTGTTCATTTATTGAGATACAGCACAAACTTGACCCTTCCGGCCCTTCAAACCATGCCTCCCAGCTGTTCCGATTGAGCACTGGCCTAATCTTGGGGCAACTTGCAATGACCGATTAATCTACCAACCAGTACGTCTTTGGAATGTTGGAGGAAACTGGAGAACCCAGAGGAAACTTACAAACTCCTTACAGACAGCGACAGGAATTGTGTTGTGCCAACCACAATGCTACCATGCAGCCAAAATGATCTTATGTGCACAGCCTAACAGTTTGTATTTAAACTGACATTAGGTATAAGAGTATCTGCACATAAGGTTACTCTGACAGGAAATGAAAATGTAGTGGTGTGGAGGGTGTGGTAGGTTAGGGTAATGGGTGGAGGTGCTGATCAGCCTGATGGCTTGGGAGAAGTAACCCTTTCTGAGTCTAGACATGACATACCTACTCTATGTCATGAAGTTTGTTGCCTTGTGTAATACATAAAAAATTACTATAAGTTACAATATAAACATTTTTAAAAATCACATGAGTTTGTTCAGATGCTGGAAAACTTGAGCAACTTCTCACTCAATGTCAGCAAGACCAAGGAGCTGATTATTGACTTCAGGAGAAGGAAACTGGAGGTCCTTCATTGGTGAATCGGAGGTAGAGAGGGGTAGCAACTTTAAATTCCTCAGCATTATCATTTCAGAGGGTCCAGCACCTAAATGCCATTACGAAGAAAGCATAGCTGTACTTTTACTTCCTTAGATGTTTGTGAAGATTTGGGATGAGATCTAAGACTTTGATAAACTTGCAGAGATGTGTGGCGGAGAGTATATTGGCTGGTTGCATCACAGCCTGGTATGGAAACACCAATGCCCTTGAATGGAAAAGCTTACTAAAAGTAGTGGATACGGTCCAGCTCATCACAGGTAAAGCCCTCCCAACCATTGAGCACATTTACAGGGTGAGTTGTTGTGGGAAAGAAGCATCCATCATCAAGGACCCCCATCTTCCAGGCTATGCTTTCTTCTCACTGCTAGCATTAGGAAAAAGGTACAGGAGCTTCAGGACTCACACCACCAGGCTCAGGAACAGTTATTACCCTTCAACTATCAGGCTCTTGAACCAAAGAAGATAACTTCACTCAACTTCACTTGCCCCTTCACTGAACTGTTCCCACAACCAAAGGACTCTTCATCTCATGTTCTTGATATTTATTGCTTATTTATTTATTATTATTATTATTATTTCTTTCTTTTTGTATTTGCACAGTTTGTTGTCTTTTGCACTCTGGTTGTTTGTCTGCCTTGCTGGGTGTTGACTTTTACTGATTCTATTGTGCTTCTTGGATTTACTGTGTACGCTTGCAAGAAAATAAATCTCAGTGTTGTTTATGGTGACATATATGTACTTCAATAATAAATTTACTTTTACCTTTAAACTTTAGCAGTCTTGGCATGGATGCTACACAGCCTGTTATATTAGTAAGACAGAACTTCCCTGCACAAAGCCATGTTGGCTCTCCCTAACGAGAGGAAACATTATCTCAGCATCTATCTTGTCAATCCCCTTCAGAATCTTACATTACAGTGTGCTCACCTCTCCTTCTTCCCAACGAGGTCCAACTTGCTCACTCAACTTTCATAAAGCATCCGCTTCATCTCTGAAACTAGCCTCGTAAACCTTTTCTGAACTGCCTCCCCTAAGCTATCATCATCACCACCATTACGTCCCGTGTCATATGACGTGAGCGATCACGGTCTCATGATCATGATTGTTCTTGGCAAATTTTTCTACAGAAGTGGTTTGCCATTGCCTTCTTCTGGGTGGTGTCTTTACAAGACGGGTGACTCCAACCATTATCAATGCTCTTCAGAGACTGTGCCTGGCGTCAGTGGTTGCATAACTAGGACTTGTGATATGCACCAACTGCTCATATGACCATCCCAGGGCTTCAAGTGACCCTGACTGGGAGGAGCTAAGCAGGTGCTACACCTTGCCCAAGGATGACCTGTGGGCTAGCCGAGGGAAAGAGCTCCTTACACCTCCTTTGGTAGAGACATATCTCCACCTAGCCACCCACCATAAACTATATCTCTTCTTACAGTAGATTAAATCTGAGCATATGCTTTGCTGCAAGCTGAACAATCCCTTGGTAAGAGTCATACATCACAGTAACAGGTCCTTTTGCCCAACTTATCTATGCAGACCAAGACACCTATCTGCTCTAATCTGCATTTGACCCATGTCCCTCTATACCTTTGTGCCTATCCATGTACCTCTCCAAATGTTCTCCAAGCATTGTAATTATACCCGTTTCTCCTAATCCTCTTAACTTCACCATAGACGGTTCTGAGCCCGACTGCAAAAGGGGCTAGCGATCTCATCCCGTTAAAAACCCAGAGTTACGGAAACATCAACAAAAGCTCCAAAAACCTCATCCCTGGGAGAGGAAGGAGACACCAAGAAGATGGGCTATACCTGGGCACGACATGAAACACCGGCCCATGACAAAGGACACTGTCGAGCTGCTGTTGTTGGCCTGTGACCCAGTACAGATGATGGGCTTAAGTAAGTAAATCCCATTCCTATGGCAACCTGCTTCATGTAAGCCCTCCACCCTCAGCGTGAAAACTTTGCCTCTTAGATCTGCTTGAAGTCTTTCCCGTCCTCTTAGATCCTTTACTTTAGCCAGCCTTACACTTGGAAAAAGACAATGACCATCCATCTTACACGATTTTATGAACCTCTGTAAGGTCAGTCCTAGCCTCTTTTGCTCCAGAGAAAACTATCCCACCTTGTGCAGTCTCTCCTGATAACCCAAACTCCTCTTGACTTTTTAAAATATTATAACTATACCGGCTTTCTAAAACTTTTCAATGAATCAGATTTAATATCACCAGCAAACGTCATGAAACTTGTTGTTTTGCAGCAGTGGTACAATGCAATACATAAAATGTACTAGTAAATACAGTGAGAAATATATATGAAAATATTAAATAAGTGGTGCAAAAAGAGAGCAAAAATAATGAGGTAGTGTTCATGGGTTTATTGTCCATGCAGAAATCTGATGGCAGAGGGGAAAAAGCTGTTCCTAAAACATTGAGTGTGTGCCTACAGGCCCTGTACCTCCTCTCTGATGGAATTAATGGAAAGAGGGAACGTCCTAGGTGGAAGCGGTCATCAACGACAGAGGCATCACCTTTTGAAGATATCTTTGCTGGTACAGAGGAACTAGTTCCCTCTTCCCTAGGACCTCTCTGCACCTCCTCCTGGGCCTTTCGCCATCCTTCCTTGTCAATCCCTGACCTCGAGCTAACCTCTGATTGGGATTGCTTCCTTATTTTGTACCCTGTGCCTCTCTTTAAAATATTCCAATATCCTTTAAGGAACCTTACCCATTGCTTGAGCCACCGCCAAACATCTCCAACCTCAACGTTATTCTGAAATATAAATTTTAGCCCTGCAATTTGCTTTCTACAGCTTAAAATACAAAAGCTTTTCCGACATATAGATTGTTTTTTTTAAGAACCTGACATGCACACTGAATTGTTTTACTGGGAAGGAATCGGAATAAATATGTTTTCTTTGCTATTGTGTGTTGGAGAGTGGGTGGAAATATGAAAAAAATTGAAATAATGATTAAAAACAAGAAGGGAGAAAGTAATTGCTGATGTTGGCCAGAGATTTGTGACTAGAATGAATTCAAAGAGTGTGTCTCATAATGCCCTTATTATGCCTATAGCTCTATCTTTAAAAACAGGCTGTTATTACACTAATGAAAAACAACATTACTTCCTGTGACACACACAACAGCGTATAGATCTTACATCTCCCATGGAGGCTGGTTTCTGCGTAGGAACAACAGAAGTGCATTGGTCCCCTCAAACCTGTTCCACCATTCTGTGTAAGAGGAGCAACACTGCCGCACAAAATATTAGAGGAACTCAGCAGATCAGGCAGCGCCTACAGAGGGAAAGTCGACAGTTGACATTTTTTAGGGTGAGACCCATCACCTGGTTGGGAAAAAAAAGAGGGGAGGCAGCCGGTGATAAAAGGTGGAGGGAAGGAGTGGAGGAAGAGCTGTGTCTCCATTCCATGCATTGTTTTTGTTAAAAAAGGTTCATTTACATATTTACAATATTTAAATAATATGCAACTTATTATTTATAAATGTACATTAAATTAAAGCATCTGTTTGAAATATTGCCATCCCTGTTCAGATCGTACTCAGCCCCACCGATCTCAGGGGTAGTTGTTAATTGGTTCATTATTGTCACATGTACTCAGATAAAGTGAAAAGTTTTTGTCTTGTTTTAACGTGAACAAAATCACTGGAGAGACAGTGGGTATAGAAATGTTTTATTCAACAAAAACAAGCAGCAGACATCATATTCAGACACTCTTGGAGGACGAGGCCTCCTGACCCAATATTACATGACACTTTTAGATGCTAAAGATCAAAGGTAACAGCAGGACAATTCTATAGTTACAGTGTATCTGCAATGCTTCCTGTGAATTACATATAGTTTTCACACACCGCCTTCTTCACACCCACACTCCAGACACTCAAAATGGAGGTTAATCAGCATTGTCTGCTTTGCAATGAGTTCCAGTCCACAGCTCCAGGAAAACTATTGCTCAGGGTAACTCGCACAAAATACTGGAGGATGGAAAAGAATAAACAGTTGACGTTTCAGGCTGAGACTCTCCATCAGGACTGCAGGGCTGCACTTTAAATTCAATCTAAAAATCGACGTTCATGTCTGACGATTGGTTGCTGGTGAAATTAATGTTTACTATAGACCCTAACTCCAGAATGTGCCCTAACACT
Source organism: Mobula birostris (assembly GCF_030028105.1). NCBI lineage: Eukaryota > Metazoa > Chordata > Chondrichthyes > Myliobatiformes > Myliobatidae > Mobula > Mobula birostris. The sequence goes on from NC_092383.1 coordinate 5,965,613, forward strand.
GTGTTCTATCCAGACTGGTCACTCCATACATAAATACATCGAGGTACTACAGAAGGAAACCAGAATGCAGGATGTTGTGTTCCAGTTACAGAGAAAGTGGAGTGCAGTTATACAACTAAAGTGCAAGGACATGAGAAAGCAGACAGAGAGATTAAGAACTTATCTTTAGCATATGAGGGTTGTTTGCAGAATCTCAGATGGCATCAAGGAAGCATACAAGAATGAGACAGATCAGCTGACTGGTGTTGCTATGCTATAGTACTCAACATCAGCAAGGCCAAGGAATGGATTGCCGACTTCAGGAAAGTCAGGAGAACACACACAGCGGTCCTTATTGAAGGGTCAACGGTGAAAAAGGAAACAGCTTCAAACTCCTGGGTGTCAGCATTTCAGAGGATCGAAGATGGTCGCAAGATATTGATGCAACGATGAAGAAGTGGTTCTACTGCATTAGAGTTTGAAATGTGTGATGATCTGGGGCTGTGGGCTTCCTCCAGGCTTTGTGTCTATGGACTCACTTTCTTTCTGAATGCTGTTTGCTTGCTTTTGTTGTTTGTACGATTTGTTTTTATTTTCTCACTCTGCACGTTGGGTGTTTGTTCGTTTTTTTAAAAAACGGGTTCTTTTGGGCGTCTTGTTTTGCAGCTGCCAGTAAGCAGATGAATCTCAAGGTTGTATACTTTGATAATAAATGTACTTTGAACTTTTGAGCTTTGGCATGTCACCAAAGACTAGCAAATTTCTACAGATGTACGACCCAAATTACTCTCACTATTTTTTAATCACCACCTGGTACGGAGTGCCAATTTACAGGATTGAAAGAGACTGCAGAAGGCTCTAGGCTCAGCCACCTCCATCATGGGCACAAGCCTGCCCACTTTCAAGGACATCTGTGCCTCAAGAAGGTGGCATCCACCATTAAAGACCTTCACCAGCTGGGACATACCCTCTTTCCATTACTACCATCAGGGAGGAGGGATAGGACCCTGAGGTCAGACTCAGACTCAATATTTTAAGAGCAGCTTTTGCCCCTACCTCATCAGATTTCTGAACAGCCCATGATCCCTACCTCACTATTCCTCTTTCACACTATTAATCAAGTCTCTATTTATTGTAATTTATATTGATTTTACATCCTGCCATATAACAACACATTTCACAGACATATCAGTGCTAATAAACTTGATTCTGATTCAGACTTCATTCTCAAGTGCGGTCTTCATATTACTCTGGAAAATATTCGAATTGTTAAATATGTTACTGGCATTATTTCCTGCCTGTGCATATTCTTCATGCCAGAAATCTGCGTGAAGTCCATCATGACAGAAGCTTATGAAATATAGAAACATAGAAAATAGGTGCAGGAGTAGGCCATTTGGCCCTTTAAGCCTGCACCGCCATTCAGTACGATCATGGCTGATCATCCAACTCAGAACCCTGTACCAGCCTTCCCTCCATACCCCCGATCCCTTTAGCCACAAGGGCCAAATCTAACTCCCTCTTAAATATAGCCAAATGAAATAGCCTCAACTGTTTCCTGTGGCAGAGAATTCCACAGATGTCTATGCATCTCATATTCCACAGATATGAGATGCATAGACAAGGTAGACAGCCGGAACCTCAATTCCAGAGTAGAAATGTCAAGTACCTGAACGTTTTAAAGTGAAAGGGGGAAAAGTTTAAAGAAGTTGTGTGAGGCAAGTTGTTTTTAAAGAACATAAGGCCATAAGGCATTGGAGTAGAATTAGGTAGGCTATTCGGCCCATCGAGTCTGATCCGCAATTTTATCATGGCTGATTTTATTTTCCCTCTTAACCCCGTTCTCCAGCCTTCTCCTCATAACCTTTCACACCCTGACTAATCAAGAACCTATCAACCTCCGCCTTAAAATGCACCCGGTGACCTGGACTGCACAGCTGCCTATGGCAATGAACTCCACAGGCTCACCTCCCTCTGGCTAAAGAGATTCCTCCTCATCTCAGTTCTAGATGGAGATCCCTCTATTTTGAGGCTGTGCCCTCTGGTCCTAGACTTCCCCAACAAAGGAAACATATTCTTCACATCCACTCTATCTAGGCCTTTCTGTGACGAGAGGCCTCGGTGAGGATAGTAAGGACCCAAGTGCTGGAGTGTCTGACACTAGAATCGAGACACGATACGAGACTGAGACAAGGACAGGGTTCTGAACTTGATGTTAGACACGAATCCAAACCTGAGCTGATGATTGAGCCCCAAACCTTAGCTCAGGTGCTCTTTAAATATTTAAATCCTGGCACCAAAACAAGGCCGCCAATTAGCGGGGGTCATCCAAGTCTCTAAAGGGACTGTGTCAGCTATCCATATTCCAAACAGCGGTAGCATCTAAGCCCCGGAAGATGGCACGGTCGGGTGCATATTGTAACGCTTTCACCATTAGATAGGTTTCAACGAGATCCCCCACATTCTTCATAAACTCCAGTGACTACAGGGCCAGAGCCTTCAATCGCTGCTCACGTGATAACTCTTCCATTTCTGGAATCATTTTTATGAACCTCCTCTGGATCCTCTCCAGTGTCGGCACATCCTTTCTTAAGGGCCCAAAACTGCTCACAATACTCCCAGTGAGTGTAATAGGGGCTTGGAACGTGCAGCGTGGTGGAAACAGATACAATAGGGGCATTCAAACAGCTTTTAGACAGGCACGTAAGTGTGCAGGATGCCGGGGTATGGGATATGTGCAGGGAGATAGGATTAGTTTAATTCAGCATCATGTTCAACACAGACATTGTGGGCTGAATGGTCTTTTCCTGTGCTACACTGTTCTATGTTCTATCAGAAACCACTGGCAGAACTCACAACACAGAGGTTGCTCGTTTTTAAATTATTTATTTACAGATACATCGCGGTAACATGCCCTACCTGGCCAACGAGCTCGCCACCCAATCGTACCCATGCGACCAATTAACCCCTTAACCCGTACGGCTTTGGAATGTGGGAGGAAACCGGAGCACCTGGAAGAAACCCACGTGGTCACAGGGAGAGCGTACAAACTTCTTACAGACAGTGGCAGGAATTAAACCTGGGTGACTGGTGCTGAAAAGCGTTACGCTAACCGCAATGAGGCCAGAATGCAAAATTCACACAACTGCTGAATGGCGTCAGTTTCAGTAAAAGTACATTCAGTGAAAAGATTAGCCTTATCTGTCATATATGCGCTGAAACAGAGTGAAATGTGTTGTTTGCGTCAGATCAAATCAGTGAGGAAGTGTAATCTATGTCCTTCTGCAAGGTCATAAATGTCTGAGGAGCTTTTCTGAAGGTCAGTGCCAAGTCTCATTGCCCATTGAAAACTCTGGGGAATTATTCTGATATTTACTGAGCAGAACACAGGGGAATTCAAATTCAGCTGCCCAGCCTTCTTCTAACCAAGGGAAATAATGCTGAAAGTTCTGTCTTAACAATGTCCCTGTAACCAATCCCATCAAAAGTTCAAAGTACATGTATTATCAAACGTATGCAGCATACAACCCTGAGATTTGTCTTCTCCACAGACAGCCACGAAAGAAAGGAAACCATGGAACCTGTTCAAAGAAAAACATCAACAGCCAACCCCCCCAGGCAAAAAAAATAAATCGCACAAATGACAAGAACATCAGCCTCCCCACGCGCGCAGAAAAAAAAGTCACATAGACCAGCAACAAGAATGTCAACCCCACCCCCAGCCGCACATGTGCAAAATTAAAGCAAAATGAGTTGATTTCCACCCAAAACATTGATTATTTCTTTCCTCCCAATGAGGCTGCTCAGCCCAGCGGATTGTTTGATACTCTCGTTTCCAGCAATATTTGGACCAGCAATTTGCATATCCATTAAATTATTTGTAAAATTATGATTAAGGATTGTGTTCTTGTGACTTTTTTCTCCGTGCCTTTCTCTCACGATTGTTGGCAGCTCACCAACATTATAATTGCTTACCACCCACATGGGAAGCAGATGGGAAACCAGAACATCATCTTCACAATGTTGAGAGCCAGCAACGCAAATTATCCTCATGTCACCATCGCTTTCATTAGTTTGTGTTGAAGCTCCAGGATGAATAACTCCATTCATGCCTGTCATTTATCTTCGCTCTATGCAAATCTCTCATGTGCCATCTCTGTGGTCCGAGACAGAAAGAACAGGATACTGTCGCTGTATTGTAAGTGACAGCAAGGCTTTACGCAGGCTGCTTCTGAGCTGAAGCGCAGGGAATCTCAGCCGAGGCTGTTTGGTTTGTGAACAGTGTACACTGAACCACTCAGGGAGCAGAACTCAACCAATAGCACACTGGGGTTCCCAGACTCAGCTGCCTGACGATGGAGAAAGAGGAAAAGTGACCACGTATTTCAGTGTTTTAACTTCCCGTAACCACTGAAGAACTTTTAAAGTGCAAAGAATAGTGGAACTTCCCAGCCAGTTAATGACAAACTCAGGGGATTCTGCAGACGTTGCAGGTCCAGAGGAACATGTATAAAATCCTGGAGGAACTTATCAGGTCAGGCAGCATCTATGGAGAGGAATGAGCAGTAAAAAGTTCGGGCTTAGATCTTTCAGCAGGTCAATCAGCATCTATTACTTACTTACTGCTTGTTCTGAGGCTGTATGGGTGAATTCTTTATTGCTGTTGCTGGAACAATTGTCTTTTTGACCAGTCAGGTTTGTTAGCCCTGAGCTGAGGACCGGTGGACCACTCATAGACTGACCTCTACACTTTGACCTTTGGCATTGGTGACCCTTCCAGGAGCTAAAGCACAAGGTCCTGACTCCAGCCAACATTGCTCTCCGGGCCATTGAGGCACACAAGCCTCTAGACCCTACCTCAAGGCTGTGGTCCCCTTGGAGGAGTGGGCATCCATGGAGAGGAATAAACATTCAACATTTTGGACCAGGACCCTTCATCTTGATGAAGGTTCTTGGCCCAAAATATCAGCAGTTTATTGTTCTGCAGAGATGCTGCCTTACCTGCTGAATTCCTCTTCATAGATGCTGCCTGACCTGCTGAGTTCCTCCATCATTTTAAGTGTGTTACTTTGAATCTCTAGCATCTGCAGAATCTCTTGTGTTTAGGATCCCAGAGAAAACTCCCCAGTCCTTCCTTGGAATAGCGCCTTCCACCCAGGAGGCAGACAGAACTTTGTATTAAAGTCCGAGCAGACTTGATGCAACATGATGGTTCAGTGTCTCCATTCAGGGGTGGAGAGCTGCTTTCTTATTACCACCGATTCTGTGATCCACACGAGAATGGCAGTGTAAAACGGCGTTACCCTGAGCAGAGAACAGTCATAAAATTCAAATGGAAATAATATATTACAGTTGACTCCCAAGAATATAATCACATTTTTGGGAACCTCCTTTGAACCAGCTCCAGATTCAGCACATCCTAGGTAATAGACGCAAATCTGTTCACAATACTCCAAGTGAGGCCTCACCAGTGCTTCATAAAGTCTCAAAATTACATCCTTGCTTTTATATTCTAGTCCCCTTGAAATGAATACTAACATCACATTTGCCTTCCTCAACACAGACCCAACCTGTAAATTAACCTTTAGGGAATCCTGCACAAGGACTCCCAAGTCCCTTTGTGCTTCAGAATTTTGTATTTTCTCTCCATTTAGAAAATAGTCAATCCTTTAATTTCTTCTACCAAAGTGTATGACCATACACTTTCCAACACTGTATTCCATCTGCCACTTCTTTGCCTATTTCCTTAATCTGTATAAGTCCTTCTGTAGCCCCCCTATTTCCTCACAACTACCTGCCCCTCCACCTATCTTCACATTTTCTAAAACTTTGCAACAAAGCCATTAATTCCATCATCCAAATTTTTGACATAACAAAAAAAGAATCGGTCCCCACACAGAGCCCTGTGGAAAACCACTAGTCACCAGCAGCCATCAGAAAAGGCTCCTTTTATTCCCACTTTTTGCCTTCTGCCAATTAGCCACTGCTTTATCCATGCAAGAATCTTTCCGGTAATAGCATGGGCTCGTAGCTTGTTAAGCAGCCTCATGTGTGGCACCTTATCAAAGGCCTTCTGAAAATTCACAACATCAACTGATTCTCCTTTGTCTAACCTGCCTGTACTTTATTCAAGGAGTTCCAACAGATTTGTCAAATTTTCCTTTGAGGAAACTATGCTGACTATGGCCTATTTTATCACGTGCTTCCAAGTACCCCAAAATCACATCCTTAATAATCGACTCCAACATCTTCCCAAGCACTGAAGTCAGACTAACTGGTCTATAATTTCCTTTCTTCTGCCTCTCTCCCTTCTTAAAGGGTGGAGTAACATTTGCAATTTTCCAGCTTTCTGGAACCATTCCAGAATCTTATTCAATCTAGTGATTCTTAAAAGATTATTACTAATGCCTCCGCAATCTCTTCAGCCCCCTCTTTCAGAACCCTGGGGTGTAAACCATCTGGTCCAGGTGACTTATCCATCTTCAGACCTTTCAGTTTCCCAAGAAGCTTCTCCTTAGTAATGGCAAATTCACACACTTCATGACCCCTGACACCTAGAACTTTCACCATACAGCTAGTGTCTTTCACAGTGGAGACTGATGCAAAATACTTTTCAGTTCATTCACCATTTTGTTGTCACCCGTTACTACCTCTCCAGCATCATTTTCCAGCGGTCCGATATCCACTATCACCGCTCGTTTACACTTTAAGTATCTGAAGAAACTTTTGGCATCCTCCTCTGGCGGGAGGAGAGAGAGCAGCGCGCCGCGTGTGCGCAGCCCTCCGGTGAAAAATGATATTGTATCTATTAAATAGGGGCCGTGGACAATTCTGATTTGATGGAGACAGACGTGAAAGCACAGAGGAACATCTGGAGAAATTTCTGAAACACCAGTTCGCTGCTGTTGTTATTGCACGGTCGGAAATCTTCCGGAGGGAAGGCCTCAAAATCCCTAGCTTTGCCTGCTGTTGGCGACCAAGACTGAGGTCGAGTCGTTCGGACAGAGATGGCGCTCAATACTCGGTGCCAGAGAGCTGATCGGAGGCTCGAAGTTTTCGGATGACTCAGAGTCGGACTGTGGTTGACATGGCAGGCAGAGTTTTCTTCCTTCTCCCGTCTGCGTGAGATGTGGGACATTTGAGAGACTGAACTTTTTACTGTGCTCATGGACTTCTTGGTCAAGTTATGGTATTGTTGCACTGTTGTAACTATATGTTATAATTATGTGGTTTTGTTAGTTTTTTCAGTCTTGGTCTGTGCTGTGTTTTGTGATATCGCACCAAAGGAAATATTGTATCATTTCTTAATGCATGCATTACTAAATGACAATAAAAGAGGACTGCGTGTCTTCATAATCTAATAATTTAATCTAATATTATTGACTAGCTTGCTTTCATATTCCATCTTTACCTTCTTAATGACCTTTTTAGTTACTTTCTGTTGGTATTTTAAAGCTTCCCAATCTCCTAATTTCGCACTAATTTTTGCTCTATTATATGCCCTCTCTTGGCTCTTACATTGGCTTTGACTTCTCTTGTAGCTACAGTTGTGTCATTTTGCCTTTAGAATACTTCATCTTTTTCTTTGGGAAGTGTATATATTTCGTGCCTTCTGGATTGCTTCCAGAAATTTCAGCCATTGCTACTCTGAAATCATCCCTGCCAGTGTTTTTTTTTACCAATCAATTCTGACCAACTCCTCGCCCATGCCTCTGTAATTCCCTTTACTCTACTATAAAACTGATACATCTGATTTTAGCTTCTCCTTCTCAAAATTCAGGGTGGATTCAATCATAACTCGATTACTTTCCCCTAATGGTTCCTTTACCTTACAGTTTGTAATCAATTCCAGATCATTACACAACACCCAATCCAAAATAGCTGATCCCCCTATTGTCTCAACCACAAGCTGCTCAAAAAAGCCATCTTGCAAGCATTCTAGAAATGCCCCTTCCTGGAATCCAGCACTAACCTGATTTTTCCAATCTACCTGCATATTGAAATCCTCCATGACTATTGTAACATTGGCCTTTTGGCATGCATTTTCTATCTCCCGTTGTAATCTGTAGACTACATTCTTACTCTATTTGGGGGTGGGGCGAGTATCTATATATAACTCCCATTAGGGTACTTTTATTCTTGCCATTCCTTAGCTTTATCCACAATGATTTAACTCCTTCTGACCCAATGTCACCTCTTTCTAATGATTTGATTTGATTTCTTCTTTTTTTTTTACCAACAGAGCAATGCCACCCCTTCTGCCTTCCTGCCTGTCCCTTTGATGCAACGTGTCTCCTTGGACATTAAGCTCCCAGCTATAATCCTCTTTGAGCCATGATTCAGTGATGCCAACAATATCATACAAGCCAATCTGTAACTGTGCTACAAGTTAATTGACCTTATTCTGTATACCGCGCACATTCAAATATATCACCTTTAGTCGTGTATTCACCCTTTTTTGATTTTGTCCTTTTATGTTGCAACTCATCCTGTTGACTGCAATTTTGCCCTGTCATCAGCTTCTCCTTGCTAGGAGTCTCACTACACATTGCCTCTGTTCGTAAACTAACTTCAGCTCTATCACTCTGGTTCCCATTCCCCTGCCAAATTAATTTAAACCCACCTGAACAACTCTAGCCAACCTGCACACAAGGATATTGGACCCTCTCAGTTTCAGGTGTAACCTGTCCCCTTTGTACATGTCATACCTTCCCCAGAAGAGATCCCAATAATCCATAAATCTGAACCTCTGGCCCCTGTACCAGCTCCTCAGCCACACATTCACCTACCAAATGATTCTATTCTTACCCTCACTAGCACTAGGCGCAGGCAGCAATCCAAAGATTACTACTCTGGAGGTCTTATTTCTCAGCTTTCTACCTAAGTCCTTAAAATCTCTCTTCAGGACCTCTTCATCTTGTCTACCAATGTCACTGGTGACAATACGCACCAAGACTCCTGGCTGCTCACCCTCACTCTTGAGAATGCCCTGGACCCAATCCGAGACATCCCTGATCCTGGCAGCAGGGAGGCAACATACCATCCAGGTGTGTCTATCACACCCACAGAACCTCATCTTTTGTTCCTCTGACTAAGGAATCTCCTATCAATACTGCAGTCCTCTTCACCTCTCTGCTTTTCTGAGCCACAACACCAGACTCAGTGCCAGAGAGCTGATCACTGTTCCCCGCCTGGTAGGTTGTTCCCCTCAATAGTATCTAAAGTTTATTCTTATTGAGGGGAATGGCCACAGGTGTACTCTATACTGGCTGTGCATTTCCCTCCCTTCTCCTGGCAATCACCCAGTTACCCGTCTCCTGCAACCTAGTGGTGTAGAATCAATAGGTCATACAGCACAGAACCAGGCCCTTCAGCCCATCTAGTCCGTGCTGGACTGATTTTCTGCCTAGATTTATTGACCTGCATCTAGACCATAGCCCTCCATACCTTTCCATCCATGTACCTGTCCAAATTTCTCTTAAATGTTGCAATCAAGCCTGCATCCAGCACTTCCGCTATCAGCTCGATCCACACTCACACCATAGTCTGAGGGAAGAAGTTCCCCCTCTGATTCCCCTTAACTATTTCAACTTTCACCCTTAACCTATGACCCCTAGTTCTAGTCTCACACACACTCAGGGGAAAAAAGCCTGCTTGCATTTACCCTATCTAACATTTGTTTGTTATGTGCCATGCTGTACAAAGTGGGTGATCATGGTCTGTCCATGACCATGATTGTTCTTGGCAAATTTATCTACAGAAGTGGTTTTACCATTGCCTTCTTCTGGGCAGTGTTTTTACAAGATGAGTGACCTCATCCATTATCAGTACTGTTCAGAGAATGTCTGCCTGTTGTCAGAGGTCTCAGAACCCGAACTTGTGGTATGCACCAGCTGCTCATAGGACCATCCACCACCTGCTCCCATGGCTTCACATGACCCTGATCATGGGGCTAAGTAGGTGCTAACATCTTGCCCCAGCTGAGCACCCTACCACCCTTATCTACACCGCTCATAATTATATATGCCTCGATCAATCCTCCCCTCACCCTCCCGTGCTCCGGGGGATTAAGTTCTTCTCATTACCTCAGTAAAGCAGCCAGCATAATCAAAGACCCCATCTACCCCAAATATTCTCTCTTCTCCCCTCTCCCATCAGGCAGAAGATACAAAAGCCTGAAAGCATTTACTTGTCTCAAGGACAGCTTCTATCCCACTGTTATCAGACACTTCAATGAAACTCTTGTGCAATAAGATGAGCTCTTGGCCTCACAACCCACCTCATTATAATCTTACACTTTATTGTTTATCTGCACTGCACTCTTTCAGATGCTTTAACACTTTATTCTGCATTGGTATTGTTTTCCCTTATTCTACCTCAATGTAAGACAAGCATTCCACTGTATCTTGGTACATGTGACAATAATAAACCAATATAAACAAACCAATGAGCAAATTTCATGACACATCAATGATATTAAACCTGATTCAGATTCTGACACCAATATCAGTACATTCAGACTATTCTCACTAATATTAGAGCTTCTTCTTCTCTTTTTCCCAGTTCTAATCTGTTTACAATCATTTAAGGTCCACCTAACACATTAAACTGTGAACCTTGTCTTCCCTTCAACACTTGCCAAGCAGTTACGAACTTCATTCTGCTATCTCAACATAGCAATGAAATCATTAATCTTGGATAAAAACATTGCCCTTTCTTCTATCAAGTTGTTGGATCTGGAACGTGGAAACCTTTGCCCACACAGGAAATTGCAAAAAGGAGTTTAAAGTACATTTCATCACCAAATAGTTGGCTTAACAGTTCGTGATTCAAGTATTTTGCTTGCTAAACAAGAGGTCAGCTGACTGGTAGAAAAAAGCATCTTGACTTAAGAAGCTGGATTTCATCTGGTGAAGTAAGGTTGAGGAATGGAGAACAATCTCAGAGGAACGCTGTCCTGTCTGGTGACACTGATGCCTCATTAATATCCCGTAAAATTCAAGATTGTTTATTGTCCTTCTTCAATACGAGTGCCAAGGAGAACAAAATGATTGTTATTCCGGATCCAATGCAGGAAACAAAACAACATAAGAATAAAAAAGACAATAAACGTAAATACAATCCTATAAATCGCAACGTACAAGTAACAAGCACCTATGCTCCATCCGCCAGAACAAGTGGGATCTCCCAGTGGCCACCCATTTTAATTCTACTTTCCATTCCCATTCCGATATGTCTATCCATGGCCTCCTCCACTGTCGTGATGAGGCCACGCTCAGGTAGGAGGAACAACACCTTATATTCCATCTGGACAGCCTTCAATCTGATGTCATGAACATCAATTTCTCAAACTTCCAGTAATGCCCCCACCCCCTCTTCACCATTTCCCACTCTCAGCTCATTCCTTGCCTGCCCAACACCTCCCTCTGGTGCTCCTCCCCCCCCCTTTTCTTTCTTCCATGGCCTTCTGTCCTCTCCTATCAGACTCCCCCCTTCTCCAGCCCTGTATCTCTTTCACCACTCAACTTCCCAGCTCCTCACTTCACCCCTTCCCCTCCTGGTTTCACCTATCACCTTGTGGCTTTCCTTCCCCTCCCATCTTTTAACTCTACTCATCTTTTTTTCTCCAGTCCTGCTGAAGGGTCTCGGCCCAAAACATCGACTGTACTCTTTCCCAGCGATGCTGCCTGGCCTGCTGTGTTCGTCCAGCATTTTGGAACAAGTACAAGAGTTTAAGTGTGGTCGTATATACATAAGATGATCTTATGTACACAGCCTAATTGCACGTATATAAAGTGACACCAGGTACAGGAGTGTCTGCACATAAGGTACCTGACAGGAAATTATATAGAAGTGGTGGTGGGTTGGGTCAACAGGTGGAGGTTTTGATCAGCCTGATGTCTTGGGAGAAGTAACTCTCTTTGAGCCTAGACATGACATACCTACTGTATATAATGAAATTTGTTGTTTTGTGCAATTCATAAAAATCACAATAAGTTACAATCAAAACTTTTTTTTAAATCGCAAGAGAATCTTCAGCCGCTGGAAGTCCTTACCAACCTCTTACTCAATGTCAGCAGGACCAAAGAGCTGGTAATTGACTTTGGGAGAAAGAAACTGGAGGTCTATAACACGAGGAAATCTGAAATTCTGGAATTTCAAGCAACACACATAAAAGTTGCTGGTGAATGCAGCAGGCCAGGCAGCATCTCTAGGAAGAGGTACAGTCAACGTTTTGGGCCGAGACCCTTCGTCAGGACCCTTCGGGTCGTGGCCCGAAATGTCGACTGTACCTCTTCCTAGAGATGCTGCCTGGCCTGCTGCGTTCACCAGCAACTTTTATGTGTGTTTTTTGGAGGTCTATAAGCCAGTTCTCATGGGGGGCAATCAGAGGTGGAGAGGGTCAGCAACTTTAAATTCCTTTGTGATATCACTTCAGAAGTTCTATCTTGGGTCCAGCATGTAAATGCTATTACTAAGAAAACACAATAAGCATCAAAAAAAAAACAATAAATATAAATACAAAAGATTAGCTTATATGCATAGACTGATTGTATGTCCATAACATGCCACTAGGTACAGGAGTAACTGAACTTAAGGTGAAACGACAGGAAATGATAAAGTAGTGGTGGTTGGGGGTGTGGAAGGGTGGGTTAGTGGGTGGAGGTGTTGATCAGCCTGACAACTTGGAGGAAGTAACTGTTTTTGAGTCTGGTGGTCCTGGCATGGATGCTATGTGGCCTCCTCCCTGATGGGAGTGGGACAAACAGTTCATGAGCAGGGCGTGCGGGATCCCTCATGATATTGCTGGCCTCTTTCCAAGTTTTCCGTTGTTATTAATCTTAGTTTTACATTGTCAGATGAGATGTTAACAAGTGCTATGATGTCCACTTAGCCTCTGCAGTCATACAGACAAACCAAATGTTTTTAGCTGCCCGAATGACGTTCTTGTCTGGGACAACTGCACTTAGCTCATGCTTAGCGTCATGTTCGGCCCTGTTGCTATGGTAAATATTTCCTTTTAAATGCCGGATCAAATAAAAATGCAAAACTACATGCCTGGTTCCTCCCAAACACTAAGCAGGGCGAGAGGAAGACTGTACAAATGAGTAATTAAACCAATCTCTCATGGTCCCAGAACAGATCCTCCAGATGTAAGAAAACTCACCAATGTCTCTACTTTCTGAGGAAGCTGCTGGAGTATGCACGTGAATTCCCACAATCTTCTACGTATGCACAGTTGAGAGCATCCTAACAAGCTGCATTACTGCACAGTGTGGAAACTGCACAGCAATGGACAGGCTGGTCTCTCCAACGGGTAGTTAAAACTACCCAATGCATCACTGGAACCAGTCTACCCTCCGTCAAGGATGTATGTACAGAAAGGTGCGAGAAAAGGGCCAGTAACATCATGAAGGATCCCGCCTAGCCAGCTCATGAACTGTCTGGCCCACTCCCATCAGGGAGGAAGCTACGCAGCATCTATGCTGGGACCACCAGGCTCAAATAGTTACTTTCCCCAAGCAGTGAGGCTGATCAGCTCTTCTACTGATTAGCCAACACACCTCTACCGATTAACCAGCCCACAAGCACATCAGCCACCGCCTCTCCGCAGCCCCTCAATACTCCTCATCCCCCAAGCACTGCCACTTTACGCCTCCACATCTCACGCCTGCACTGACACAGTGTTTTCAGAATCAGGTTTAATTTCACCGGCATATGTTGTGAAATTTGTTACCTTTGTGGCAGCGGTACATGGCAATACATAATATTAGAGAAACTGTTTTGAATGTATGTAATTAAATAATTAGTGCAAAAATTAGAAATAATGAAGTCGTGAGGTAGTGTTCATGGGTTCAATGTCCATTCAGAAATTGGATGACAGAGGGGAAGAAGCTGTTCCTGAATCATTGAGTGTGTGCCTTCAGGCTTCTGTATCTCCTTCCTGATGGTAGTAATGAGAAGAGAGTCTGACCTACGTGTTGGGGGTACTTAATGATCCACGCTACCTTTTCATGGCACCACTCCCTGAAGACGTCCTGGATACTACGGGGGCTAGTGCCCATGATGGAGCTGAGTTTACAACTCTTCGCAGCTTATTTCAATCAATCCTGTGCAGTAGCCCCCTACATATCAGACGGTGATCCAGCCTGTTAGAATGCTCTCCACGGCACACCTGTAGAGATTTGAGAGTGTTTTTTGGTGACATGCCAAATCTCCTGCTGCTACCGAGAAGAGTTCCTCTTGCCAAGAGTCACTTTGTCACTGTATCATTTCCTGTCAGTCACTTTATGTTCAGACACTTGGCATCGCTTTACATGATAAAAGCAGACAATGTATATAAACTAATGTACTGTATATACAGCCACACTTAACACTTCCTTGTACATTGTGTTTCATAGGATTGCATTTAAATTAAATTGATATTTATTCTCTTTTTACGCCTAGTGTTTTTTTTAAAATGCTACATGAGATCTGGAGTAACAATTATTTTGTTCTCCTTTACACTCATGTACTGAAGAATGAAAATAAATAATCTTACAAATATGTTGATAAAGTCTGTTTTAGTTGAAGTGCTGATGCTAAATGTGCATGGTGCGTCACTATGTAAAAAAAAAAATGAACATCACTTTTGTCTCCTCATGAGAACATACAACCTCCTTATGGGCACGGTGGAAATTGAACCCTGATCGGTCGCCGCTGACTGGGGCTGCCATGCGATTTCCTAACTACTACACTTCTGTGACACTCATGTCTCTCCCCTTCTTTACTTTAATCTTCTCTTTTCTTCTTTTGTTGTCTCTTACTCTGTCTCCTTTCCTTCCATTTATTTTTATTCTTTCTCTCTTTCTCAGTCCGACTCAGGGTTTAAGACATTGAGACAGCAACAATCTGAGTCTCAACGTGGACAAGACAAAAGAGATGATTGTGGATTTCGGGAAGGTTGCTGGTCGACCACTTATGATTTCACATCAATGGCTCAGCTGTGGAGAGAGTTAAGAGCACAAAGTTTGTTGGTGTGCACATAAAGGACAATCTAACCTGGACCCTCAGCACCTTCTCATTAGTCAAGAAGGCACAGCAGTGTCCATACTTGAGCTGATTGAGGTGTACAAGGCTCCCAGCCCCTTTTCTAACAAGTGTCTGCAGGAGCACCGTTAAGAGTATCTTGCCTGAATGCATCATTGTGTGGTACGGATGCTATAAGACATTAGACCAGAAGACCCTGCAGAGGACAGTAAAAACTGCTGAAAGAATCGTCGGGGTCTATTTGGTGCGAGTGCGGTTCAGGTTTATCACCCAACCATACACGCATATACAGCTAAACAAAGCATTGTTACTCTGGGGCCAAGCTGGAAGACACAGTACATACAGTCACACATGGCGCACAGAGTTACGATCCAGCACGTACAGCCAGATAATAATGTCAACACCAGCCCCTGAGTGGCCTGGCCTGATCACTGACAGGCTGTCATAACATGTGAGCAACACACACAAGTTGCTGGTGAATGCAGCAGGTCAGGCAGCATCTCTAGGAAGAGGTACAGTCGACGTTTCAGGCCGAGACCCTTCGTCAGGACTAACTGAAGGAAGAGTGAGTAAGGGATTTGAAAGTTGGAGGGGGAGGGGGAGATCCAAAATGATAGGAGAAGACAGGAGGGGGAGGGATGGAGCCAAGAGCTGGACAGGTGATTGGCAAAAGGGATATGAGAGGATCATGGGACAAGAGGCCCAGAGAGAAAGACAAGGGAGGGGGGGGGGGGAGAAAGAGCACCAGAGGAAGATATAATGAGAGGGACAGAGGGCGAAAAAAAGAGAGAAAGAAAGGGGCAAAAATAAAAAATAATAAATAAGGGATGGGGTAAGAAGGGGAGGAGGGGCATTAACGGAAGTTAGAGAAGTCGATGTTCATGCCATCAGGTTGGAGGCTACCCAGATGGAATATAAGGTGTTGTTCCTCCAACCTGAGTGTGGCTTCATCTTGACAGTAGAGGAGGCCATGGATGGACATATCAGAATGGAAATCGGACATGGAATTAAAATGTGTGGCCGCTGGAAGATCCTGCTTTCTCTGTTCAGCGAAATGGTCCCCCAGTCTGCGTCGGGTCTCGCCAATGTATAGAAGGGCATGAGGTGCATGTTTATGTGAGACAGTATAATGTCACTGACACTATTATAATAAAAAAATCAGTCGTATAAATATGTGAAACAGCAGCAATAAAAGATGAAAAGTGACCAATGCAGGATGAGAAAGTGTCTGTGAGTTGTGGAGTGTTGGGGGAGGTTGGCTGGGCATTCAGACAGCGTGTGCGCGTGTGCTGGATGGCAACAGAGTGTTAAGAAGTCTAACAGCCCAAGGGAAGAAGCTGTTACCCAGCCTGACAGTTCTGGTTCTTAAGCAGCAGTACCTTTTGCCTGATGAGGGGAGGCCAGAGAGATGGTGGGAAGGATGGGAAGGGTGGGAAGGGTTGTTGACAATGTTGCAGGCACTACGTATGTGGTGCTTCTGAGATATCCAGCTTGTGATTAACGGAAATAAAAAGATCTTCTGCCTATTCAGAATCGCTGGATAGAATCATTACAATTAATAAGGGACAGAAAAAGAAAGTGCTGTCAAATTTTCTCCCGAGTATTAGTGATGGGTGACTGACTGAGATCTTTCAAGCTCGCTAATTGGGGCTCTTTCCTTCACTGCCTCAACAATTTGACGGGAAGTGCTCTAATAGCCACCGAGCCCAGGTGGCCTCGAGATGTCAGCTGTATTCCTGACAGCTTCGGTAAGCTTGTCGCATCTTCTTAGGGAACGCAGAGCATAACAGACACCTCTGGGTCTAGGAGCGGTTAACCTACGAGTTCCGGGCCAGGCCAGATGTTTCCGAAACATCAGCATGCTTCACTTTTCCTGCAGCGTTGTGAAGTCCGCTTGTTGACAGGCCAGCTGGAATTAGAGGTCGCTGATTTGTTTGATTTGCGTCAACCACTTCTATACTGTCCTGTCTGCCTTCAGCCTGACCTCCCCCACCCGTCTGTCAGCTCCTCGTTACAAAGGGTAACGTTCAACACTGACCCTAGATCTTGCATGACTGTGAGAATTCCCAACTATTCTTCCACCTTTTCTCAAAGTAACTGCCTGCATAGAACCCTCATTACCCTTCACAATTCCCACCCACCTTACCTCTCACTTGGACTCACCTATCATCTGCCAGCTTGAATTCCTCGCTCTCCCCTACCTTCTTATTCTGGCTGTTGCCCCCTTCCACATCAGTCCTGAAGAAGGGTCTCGGCCTGAAAAGTCAACTGTTTATTTCCCTTCATAGATGCTGCCTGACTTTGAGTTTCTCCTGCATTTCGTGTTTGTCTCTTTGAGTTGAAACGGTTCAATTTATTATCTGAGAATGTATACAGTATACAACCTGAAATTCTTACTCTTCACAGACATCCACAAGACAGAAACACAGAACAACCCTAAAGAATGAATGACAGAAACATCAGAACCCCAAAGAACCCTCCCACCCATGCACAAGCAGTAGCAATAGCAGTTGTTTACAAAGAATGGACCAAATAAATCAAGCAATTAACATCAGTTGCAACAAACACAAAATGCTGGAGGAACTCAACAGTTCAGGCAACACCTATGGAGAGAAATACACAGTCCACATATTGGAATGAGACCCTTCATTAAAATTCAATGTCCAAGGTTCACAGTAAATTATCAAAGTGCATATATGTCTCCATATACAATTCTGAGATCCATTTTCTTGTGGGCATACTCAATAAGTCCATAATAGAATAATAACCATAATAGAATCAATGAAAGTCTGCACCAACTAGGGCGTTCAACCAGTGTAAAATAACATCAAACTGTGCAAATACAAAAATAAATAAATCAATAATAAGTAATTAATATTCATGGCACAATAGCACAACACTTTACAGTACTAGCGATCCAGGTACGATTTCCACCACTGCCTGTAAGGAGTTCATATGTTCTCCATATGACCACATAGGTTTCCTCTGGGTGTTCGGGTTTCCTCCCACCTTCTAAAGATGTACTGGTTGGTAGGTTAATTAGTCATTGTAAATTGTCCTGTGATTAGGGTAGGATTGCTGGGCGTCATGGCTCAGGGGACAGAAGGGCGTGTTCCACACTGTATCTCAATAAAACATCAGACGAAGGGTCCTTGAAAGTGAGCCCTTAGGCTGTGGAAACATTTCAACGATGGGGCAAATGAAATTGAGTGAGGTTATTCGCAGTGGATCAGGAACCTAATAATTGAAGGATAATAACTGTTCCTGAATTCTCCATCAGAACTTATTTTCAAATGGTACTTATAAATTAAAGTCAATTATTTTAATTAGTGGTAGGCAAATTATTATAGTACCTTGTAAGGGTAAGAACAAACTTCCAGTGAGAAAAGCGTTGATTGATATTGGAAAGTGAACAAGAATTTGTTAAAGTTAGTTCGTGTTAATAAACTCAGTTTAATTTTTTGAGGAGGTATCAAGGAGGGCCAATGTTGGCACTTTGGTCGATGTAGTGTACATGGGGTTTATCAAGGCCTTTTTACAAGGTTCCACACAACAGGCAGGACAAGAAAGTAAAAATCCTTGTGATCTATGTGAGCTCGTCAAATCAGATCTGTAGTTTGCTTGGTGTTAGGAAGCAAAGTACTTGACTTGTGCTTTTATGATTGGAGGTTGTTATTGGAGGGGTCACATAACCTTTCATCAGAAAGCACAGGGGAAGTTCACTGACAT
Source organism: Mobula birostris (assembly GCF_030028105.1). Lineage (NCBI taxonomy): Eukaryota > Metazoa > Chordata > Chondrichthyes > Myliobatiformes > Myliobatidae > Mobula > Mobula birostris. The sequence goes on from NC_092383.1 coordinate 5,984,351, forward strand.
GAAATGTTAACCAGTTTCCTTCTCCACAGCTGCTATCTGAGTATGTCACCAAAGGCTCTTCAGAAATTTCTACAGATGCACCACAGACAGCATCACTGTCTGGTATGGAAGGGCCACTGCACAGGATCAGAAAAATCATGCCTTGGGTTGCTATCTCAGCCAGCTCCATCATGGGCACCAGCCTCCCCAACATCAAGGACATCATTAAAGGCGATGCCTCAAAAAGGCAGCATCCATCATTAAGGACCCCCATCACCCAGTACGTGCCCTCTAATCATTGCTACCCATCAGGGAGCTGGTACAGGAGCCTGAAGACTCACTCAATATTTCAGGGGCAGATTCTTCCCCCTCCACCATCATATTTCTGAATGGACAATTAACCAACTCATGAGCATTACCACACTTTTGCACAGTACTGTATTTGTCAACTGGAGCAGAGAGCAAGAATGTAAATTTGGCAGGAGCAAAAGAAGCTGGGAATGGCAAGGGTGGAGTGCTGCGGGAGGGGTGTGGGACAGGTGGCAGAGAAGGAGTGTCAGGGGCAGGGGGTGGTGGTGCGGGTGCAGACATACCCAGCCCTGAGACACCAGGCAAGATCATCTGACTCCAAACAATTGGTTTATTGATCATTACAGATTGTCTCTCTAGTGCGTCCTGCTCCCTCTCCTCTCCCTTTCCCTTGTCCCAACCATGATTCCTCTCTTGCTGCCCCAATCCCACTCTCAGTCCACAATAGAGACTCAGATCAGAATCAGGTTTATCATCTCTCACATGTCATGAAATTTGTTTTTTTTGCAGCAGCAGTACAGTGCAATACATAAAGTTACTGCAGTACTGGGCAAACCCCTTAGGTACCCTAGCTATTGTAGATACATACATTTCTTGAAATATACATTTCTTATTGTAATTTATAGTAATTTCTATGTATTACCCTATACTGCTGCCACAGAGCAACAAAATTCACAACATATGTCAGTGATAACAAACCCGATTCTGATTCTAAGTATTTCCAACGTCTTTTGTTTTTATTTTAGCTTAACTTGTCTGGATAAGATGGGACTTCATACAAAATTAAGCAACCTTTTTTTTCTAACCTTACCTTTTGCCCGACGCCGGCCCCCAGGCCTGAGTCGACGTAGTAGTAGTTTTTTTCTAACCTCTTGTCGAAAAATAGTCAATGGAATAGTTCAGATTGTTACAGACAAGCATCTTACAAGCACGACGTACAGCTAGAGGCTGAAGCTTGGTTGAATGAGTGCATACGTGCAAGATGCAGGCAAATTAAGCTAAACAAGATTTATTACTTATTTTTCCATTTAGATTTACAGCAGAGAACAGGTTGTTCTGGCCCAACAAGCCCCACTGCCCAGCTATATAACTATTTAAACCTAGCCCAATCAAAAGTCAATTTACAACAACCAATTAGCCTTCTAACTGTCTTTGGATAGTGGGAGGATACCAAAGCACCAGGAGGAAATCTATGCAGTTGAAAAGGAGAACATACAAACTCCTTACAGGAGTGTTGGAATTTAACAAACAAACAATACTGGCAACGCAAGTTGTAGTGTCCTTGAAAGTGAGTCCATAGGACAAGAAATCAATTCAGAGTTGAGGTGAGTGAAGTTTCTTTTATTGAGATACAGCATGGAATAGGTCCTTCCAGCCTTCAGTTCAGTGCCATCCAGCAAACCTGTATTTAACCCCAACCAAATCAAGGGTCAATTTACAATGACCAATTAAACTACTAATTGGTACATCTTTGACACATGGCCAAGTGGTTAAGGCATTCGTCTAGTGATCTGAAGGTCGCTAGTTGGAGTCTTGGCTGAGGCAGTGTGTTGTGTCCTTGAGCAAGGCACTTAACCACACATTGCTCTGCGACGCCACCGGTTCCAAGCAGTATGGATCCTAATGCCCTTCCCTTGGATAACATCGATGGCGTGGAGAGGGGAGACTTGCAGCATGGGCAGCTGCTGGTCTTCCATACAACCATGCCCAGGCCTGCGCCCTGGAAACCTTCCAAGGTGCAAATCCATGGTCTCACGAGACTAACGGATGCCTATAAAAATATGGTACATCTTTGCACTGTGGGAGGAAAGCAGGGCACTCGGAGGAAACCCATGTGTTCATATGGAGGACATACAAACTTCTTACAGATGACATTAGAATTGAACTCCAAACTCCAATGCCCTGAGCTGTAGTAGTGTCATACTAACTGCTACGCTATTGTGGTGCACATACTAGATAAATAGTTTATTTAACATTTACTGGATAACACTTTTGGGAAATAACACTTCTTGTTATTTTTCCACCCTTGCATGTGACATGAAAGGCAAAATCTTCACAAAAGTCGGATGCTTGCACAATGGGGAAAATGATTCCATGTTGAGAGCTGTGAATGATGGAGACTGCGTTTCATGAAAACCTCATTATCTAATAACATCGTAACTGCATTCTCAGTTCAGCAGTGAGGGGAGAGCCACTTTCAGTGCGAGCACTACAGTACAAGAGTGTTTGTAGAATAATTTCCAACAATAGAATTCATTTCGAGGGTCTGGAACATAAAAGCAAGGATCTAATTCTGAGGTTTCATAAGGGATTGGTCAGACCACATTTGAAGTATTGTAGGCAGTTTTGGGCCCCTTATCTAAGAAAGGATGTACTGGCATTGTGGAGGGTCCAGGGAAGATTCACGAGAATGATCCTGGGAATGAAAGGGTTAATGTACAAAAGCAAAAGATATATGAGCAGAATTAGGCCATTTGGCTCATTGAGTCTGTCCCACCAATCTTGGCTGATCCTTTTTTTCCCCCTCCTCAGCCCCACTCCCCAGCCTTCTTCCCATAACCTTTGATGCTGTGTCCAATCAATCTCTTAAATACACCCAATGACCTGGCCCACACAGGTAACAAATTCCACAAATTCACCATCCTTGGCTAAAGAAATTTCTCCACATTTCTATTTTAAATGGAAGCTCCTCTATCTTGAGGCTGTGCCCTCTTGTCCTAGATTCACCCACCTTGGCAAACATCCTTTCCACATCTCCTCTGTCCAGGCCTTTCAACATTTGAAAGGTTTCAATGAGATTCCCCCTCATCTTTTTAAATTTCACTGAATACAGACCCACAGCCATCAAACTTTCCTCGTATGATAACCCTTTCATTCCCAGAATCATCCTTGTGAACCTCCTCTGAACCCTCTCCAATGCCAACACATCCTTTCTTCAATAAGGAGCCGAAAAATGTTCTCAATACTCAAGATGAGGCCTCAGCAGTGCCTTATAAAGCCTCAGCATCACAACCCTGCTCTTGTATTCCAGACCTCTTGAAATGAGAGCTAACATGGCATTTGCCTTCCTCACCATTGATTCAACCTGCAAGTTAATCTTCAGGGTGTTCTGCACAACTCCCAAGTCCCTTTGAATCTCAGATTTTTGGATTTTCTCCCGTTTAGAAAATAGTTTGCGTAATTATTTCTACTACCAAAGTGCATGCATTTTCCAACATTGCATTTCATTTGTCACTTTCTTGCCCATTCCCCTAATCTGTCTAAGTCCCTCTGCAGCCTACCTGTTTCCTCAACACTACCTGTCCCTCCACCAATCTTTGTATCATCTGCAAACTTGGCAACAAAGTCATCTATTGCATCACCTAAATCATTGATATACAGCATAAAATGAAGCGCTCCCAACACCGACTTCTGCGGATCACCACCAGTCATTGGCAGCCAACCAGAATAATTTTATTCCCACTTGCTGCCTCCTACAAATCCGTCAATGCTCTAACCATGCCAGTAATTTTCCTGTAATACCATGAGCTCTTAACTTGGTAAGCAGCCCCGTGTGGCACCTTGTCAAAAGCCTTTTGAAAGTCCAAATATACAACATCCACTACATCTCCTTTATCTATCCTACTGGCAATTTCCCCAAAGAATTTCAACAGGTTCATCAGGCAAGATTTCCCCTGAAGGAAACCATGCTGTCTTTGTCTTATGCTGTCCTGTGTCACTGAGTACTCCATCTCCTCATCCATAACAATTGACTCCAACATCATCCCAATCACTGAGGTGAGTCTAACTGGTCTATAATTTCCTGTCTGCTGTCTTCCTCCTTTCTTAAAGAGTGGAGTGATATTTGCAATTTTCTAGTCCTCTGGCACCACGCCAGAGTCCAATGATTTTTGAAAGATCATTAAAAATGCCTCCACAATCTCTACCGCTACCCTTTTCGGAACCCAAGAGTGCAGTCAATCTGGTCCGGGTGACTTATGTATCTTTAGGTCTTTCAGCTTTTTGAGCACTTTCTCCCTTGTAATAGTGACTACACTCACTCCTCTTTCCTCACATCCTTCAACATCTGGCACACTGCTAGTGTCTTCCACAGTGAAGAATAATGCAAAGTACTCATTTAATTCTTCTGCCATCTCCTTGTCCCTCATTATTATTTCTCCGGCCTCTTTTTCTAGTAGTCCTATATCCACTCTCATCACTTTTTTTTTTAAAACGTACTTGAAAAAGCTTTTATTATCCACTTTGATATTGTTTGCTAGCTTGCTTTCATATTTCATCTTTTCTTTCTAATGATTCTTTTAGTTGCTCTCTCTAGGTTTTTGAGTTTTCCAATCCTCTAACTTTTCACTAATTTTTGCTTTGCTGTATGCCCTCTCTTTTGCTTTTATATTAGCTTTGACTTCCCTTGTCTGCCACGCTCGTACTATTTTGCTATTTGAATATTTCTTCATTTTTGGGACATCTATTCTGCACTTTCCTCATTTTTCCCAGAAACTCATGTCATTGCTGCTCTGCTATCATCCCTGCCAACATCCCCTTCCAATTTACTTTAGCCGACTCCTCTCTCATACCACTGCTATTTCCTTTACTCCACTGAAATACCGTTATGTCAGACTTTACTTTCTCCTTATCAAATTTCAAGTTGAACTCAATCATATTGTGATCACTGACTCCTAAGGGTTCTGTTACCTTAAGCTCCCTAATCACCTTCGGTTCATTACATAACACCCAGTCCAGGGTAGCTGATCCTCTAGTAGGCTCAATGACAAACTGCTCTAAAAAGCCATCTTGTAGGCATTCAACAAACTCACTCTCGAGATCCATTACCAACCTGATTTTCCCAAAGTACATGTTGAGATCTCCCATGACTGACATGACATTGTCCTTTTGACACGCCTTTTCTATTTCTCGTTTAATCTGTAGTCTACATCCGAGCTACTATTGGGAGGCATGTATATAACTGCCATCAGGGTCCTTTTACCCTTGAAGTTTCTTAACTCAACCCACTAGGATTCAACATCTTCGGATCCTACATCACATCTTTCTAGTAATTTGATGTCATTCTTTACCAGCAGAGCCACGCCACCACCTCTGCCTACCTTCCTATCCCTCTGATATAATGTGTAACCTTGGATATTCAGCTCCCAACTACAACCACCCTTCAGCCACGATTCAGTGATAGCCACAACGTCATACCTAATAATCTGTGATAGTGCAACAAGATCATCCACCTAACTTCTTATACTCCGTGCATTGAAATATAACACTTTGAGTACTATATTTGCTAAACATTTTGATTCTACATCCCTAATGCACTGATAATCACCCTGCTGGCTGCAATTTTGTCCTGTCATCTGCCTACCCTTCCTGACAGTCTGTCTGCATGCTATCTTTGCTTTTTTACCATCTGTCCTATCCTGAATCCCTTCACTCCAGTTCCCAACCCCCTGCCAAATTAGTTTCAAGCCTCCCCAACAGCTCAAACAAACCTGCCCATGAGAATATTGGTCCCGCTCGGGTTCAGGTGCAACCCATCTCTTTTGTACGGGTCATACTTTCCCCTAGAAGAAATCCCAACGATCCAAGAACCTGAAGCCCTGCCCCCTGCACCAGCTTCTCAGCCGCACATTTATCTGCCTGTTTCTACCCTCAATGGTGCGGTTAACGTCTCTAGGCCTGTACTCTCTGGAGATTAGAAGAATGAGGGGGTGGGGGGAGATCCCATTGAAACCTTCTGAATATTGATAGGCCAAGATAGAGTAAAAGTAGAGAGGATGTTTCCCAGGGTCGGGAAGGAATTTCTTCAGTCATAGGGTGGTGAACCTGGGGAATGCATCCCCAGAGATGGCTGTGGAGGCAAAGTCATTGGGTATATTCAACCTGAAGGTTGATAGGTAGGGGGTCTATGTTTATGGGGAGAAGGCAGGAGAACATGGTTGAGAAAGATAATAAATCAGCTGTGATTGACTCGAACAGACTTGATGAGCCAAGAGGCATAATTCTGCTCCTATGTCTTCTCACCTTAGCCTTCAGTCCTGTCACCTCTAAGGATTTGTGGACCAAGGTTTCAAGATCCTTTGTTCCTCCACCACCACTCTTCATCTCCGGATTATTGTGTAATCCCTTGATTTGATGCTCCCCCTCCCCAAATGTACGGTAATCCACCTCTCTGGAAAAGATTCCGTTTGCCAATCAGTCAACACGAGACTGGGGCAAAAATTATACGTTCAATCTCTTCACCATGGTTGGATTCACAAGACGCTGGAAACCTGGAACAAATCACAAAGGGACAGAAAAACTCAAGAGGGTTAGACAGCATCTATAGAGGAAAATACTGGCTTTTGTGTTTAGCTATTTACAAAATACATTGGGCAACTGCTCAAGGTTTCTTCAACATTAACAACGTAGAACTGTACAACACAGTATGGGCCTTTTGGTCCACGGTGCTGTACTGACCTACCTAAATCTTCTCCATGATCAACCTGAATCTTTCCTAATACACTGCACATAAGCCTTCACTTTTCTTTTGTCCATGTGCCTATCTACTAACCTCTCGTAGCGGTATGCACAATGTTTTACCGTACCACCAACCTGGGTTCAACTCCAGCCACTGTCTGTAAAGAGTCTGTACATTCTCCTCATGTCTGTGTGGCTTCCTCCGGGTGCTCCAGTTTCCTCCCACAGTCCAAAGATGTACCGATTGGTCGGCTTATTGGTCATTGTAAATTGTCCTGTGATTAGGCTAGGGTTAAATCGAGGGAATGCTGGGCAGCACGGATCCAAGGGCCAGAAATGCCTATTTCACACTGTATCTCAATAAATAAATATCTTTAATGCACTCAAAATTTTAGGAACTGCAACACACATAAAAATTGCTGGTGTACGCAGCAGTCAGGCAGCATCTATAGGAAGAGGTACAGTCAACGTTTCGGGCCAAGACCCTTCGTCAGGACACTCAATGTTTTACGAACAGCTTCTTCCTCTCTGCCATTGGATTTCTAAATGGGCGATGAACACCACTTCACTATTTTTGCACCACGTATAATGTATACATTTCATATTCCTTATGAAAATTTGTAATATATTTTTGTATTACTCCGTACTGCTGTCACAAAACGGCAGATTTCACAACATATGCCAGTGATAATAAACCGGAACCTGGCTCTGATAAATCTCTCAGCCTCTATCACCAACCCTGGCTGTGCATTCCAGGCACCCACAATATCATCGCCATTATGTGCCGTGTCGTATGACGTGGCGACCATGGCCCCCCGACCCTCATTGTTCTTGGCAAATTTTTTCCTACAGAAGTAGTTTGCCATTGCCACCTTCTGGGCAGTGTCTTTACAAGACGGGTGACCCCAGCCATTATCAGACATGGTCTGCCGGGTGTCAGTGGTCACATAACCAGGACTTGTGACATGTACTGACTGCTCATATGACCACCCACCACCTGCTCCCATGGCTTCACGTGACCCTGATCGGAGGGGTGGGGGGCTAAGCAGGTGCCTATTGGGTGGTAGGGTGGAGGGAAGGCTCTACCAAAGGAGGTGTAAGGCACTCCTTCCCTCCGCCTTGCCCAAGGGCGACCTGCAGACTAGTGGAGGGAAGGCACAAACAAGAGAAAATCTGCAGCCGCTGGAAATCCGAGCAAAACACACAAGATGCTGGAGGAACTCAGCAGGCCAGGCAACATCTAAGGAAAAGAGTAAACAGTCGACGTTTCGGGCCGAAACCCTTCCTGCTGCGTTCCTCCAGCACTTTGTGTATGTTTTTCAGCGGAGGGAAGAAGTGTGCCTTACACCTCCTTTGGTAGAGTCTTATCTCCACCCCACCACCAACCTGCCTTTGGTACCTGCACTAAACTTTCCTCCAGCCACCTTAAAAGGACGTCCTCTGGTATGAGTCATTGGCGCTCTGGGGAAAAGACATTAGCTGCCCACTATATCCATTCCACACATAGCCTTAAACAGATCAAGTCAGCTCTCATCCTCCTTCAGACCCAAGAGAAAAGCCCTAGCTGGGTCTCCCTTTCTTCATAAGACATGCCCTCTACTCCAGGTAGCATCCTGGTAAATCTCCCCTGCTCCCTCGCTAAAGCTTCCACATCCTTCCTATAATGAAGCGACCAGAACTGATCACAATACTCTAAGTGTGGTCTAACCGGAGTTTTGAGAATCAGCATTTCATCAGAGGCTGTCATTCAGCCTATCGTCTCCCCTCCGCAAAGGGCATTCTTAGAGAGCACTAGCACCCACAAACCTTTCTCTGAGATATACACTTGGAAAAATATTTGGGGCAGCATGGTAGCCTAGTGCTGTTACAGCACCAGCAATTGGGGTTCAAATCCCACCACTGCCCTAAGGAGTTTGTACCCCTTCCCCATGGCCACGTGGACTTCTCCCACATTCCAATAACGTACAAATTAGTAAGGGTTAGTAAACTGTGGGCGTGCTGTCTTGGAGCTGGAAGCGTGGTGACATATGCAGGCTGCCGCCAGCGATCACCGAACGGGGTTCGATTTCCGCCACTGTCCGTAAGGAGTTCATACGCTCTCCCTGTGACCCTGCGAGTTTCCTCCGGGTGCTCCAGCTCCACCCCCCAGCCCTACCCCGTCACATTCCAGCCACACAGCTTCATAGATTAATTGGTCACACGGGTCTAATTTGGTAGTCCAGGCTCATTGGGCCAGAAGGGCCTGTTACCATGCGGTTTCTCTAAATAAATAAAATAAAGAAATATTGCCACTCCTTTGCCACCTGGGTCCTGGTTCTCGCTGACAAACTGCACTTTGGCAGCACCTTTACCACACAGACGTGCAGCAGTTTTTAAAAACCTTGTCAGGGGCAATTATTCATCCCATGAATGAGTGAGCTTAAAACTGACTCGAGCTGGTATCTGTACCTCAGTATCTGGCAGGGACCAGGGACCCATTAGAAAGAGAAACTTAAACAGAGATTTACAATGCTGGACTGTTACGGGAGTAAGAATTTTATAATTTCCTTTTACCCCAGAAAATTACCAGCCAGACAATTAATCCTGAGGTGGAAACTGTGGTTTAGACTGTTTTGAGTGACGTCACCTTACAGGGCTTCAGCTATATTCTGAAGCTGAATGATGCAATTAATCAGAACCTGTGCCCCAGTCTGAGCGTTATAAATCTTACAGCCTACAGCACCCAGGTTAATGAATATACCTTTCCCCTTCTCAGGTTATAATTTAATCACCAATAATGTCAGTTGATGTTTACAGAGGTGCATGATTTAATGGCCAGTGTCAGGATCTTCGAAAGGCACAGCCAGTCTGCAGTCATGGAATAAGGTGGCACCCTGCCGCTGTCTCTGTCGAGGTCCTGCTTCAGTCTTAGTTTTTTTTTAGGTTCGTAGGGATGAATTTGGAGAGTTAGGGGTCAGATTAGGGTTTTGGAACAGGGATGTGCGGGAGCTTGAGGTCAGGCCGGTGCCCAGGTCAGAGTGCTCTGTGGGTCAAAGACCAGAAATCCCTGTTGATGGATGACAGGCTGGCAAGTGCTGTTGATAAAGACCAGTGGAGATGGGGCCGGTGAGCTCCCCAGGTCATCAAGACCCCATGATTGACAGTTTCCAGAATCAGATATCCATTCAAGAAGGAGGCATGAGGGCCGGTGACCTCCTAGTCCACCAGGGGTGGGGGGGGGGGGGCAATACCGAAGACTGAGGCTTGAAGGTTTAAGACCAAAGTCAGTGAGTGTGGAAGTTGAGGTCGATTGGCTGAAGCCCTGGTCTGCAAGTTTGTGGGTCCACTGGAGGCAGCCAGTCCTGGGGTTGTAGGCCTGGCTGGGTGGATGGTAGGAAGGCAAGGGGTTTGTTTCGCTCTTGTTTTGTTGCCTTTATTGTGTTGTTATCGTTGCTGCTTATATTGTTTTGCTCAATTTCCACTGCTATCTGTAAGGAGCTTGTACGGTGTGGGTTTCCTCCAGGTCCTCCAGTTTCCTCCACATTCCAAAGCTGTACAGATAAGGGTTAGTAAGTTGGGGGCATACTACATTGCCACTGGAAGCACAGCAACACATGTGGGCTGCACCCATTGTGTTTTTAATATTTCAGTAATATTTGAGTAATATTGTAGATATATTCTTTGATTAAGCATTCTTTGTTGTTTACATAATGCATTATCGGTTATATGTAAAAGTATGTAAATGGCATACGTCATGATGTTACCACATGATACTCACACGCCTCGCTTAAAGTAAAAAAAAAATAGAAACTAATACTCGCATCTCTTGGGCTTCCGTCTTTTTCTTGCAATTAGTTTAATGTTCTGGAGTTACAAAACATAGCAGCTGCCAGCACATATTTGGACTGCATTGACTCAAACAATGCATTTGACTGCATTTTTCAATGTATATGTGAGAAATAAAGCTATTAAAAATACTTTAGCTTGATGTGAAAGGGCATTGAAACATCGACAATTTCTCTCTGCCCAATCATGCACCCTACCCATGCCCCTCATGATTTACAATGTACTTTGAACTTTGATTTTATACACTTCTATAAGCTCACCCCCTCATCCTCCTACACTCAAATGGCTGAAGTCCTAGCCTGCTGTACATCTCTATATAACTCGAGCCCTGGCAACATCCTCGCGAATCAATTCTTCTCTCTTCACGGCGATTGTCGGTCTGATGGCAGCACTCTTGGTCACAACGGCCTCTCTGGATCCAAACAAAGGTGCGATTGCTCATTCTTTACCCGTTAATTATGACTGCAAGACACTGCTGGAGAGCAAGAACACTGCGTACTACAGGTCTACCCCACAAGCGAGTTGCTCGATAGCGATGGACCTGGACTTGTCACACACCGCGTTGCAGCCTGTTTCTCCACATCAGAGGCGGTGCATGGAGGTAGTGTTGCATTTGGATGAATTCTTGTGTACGGTTGAGTGACAATTAAACTTGAACTTAATGTCACCATTCTGCTAAGAGACGAGTTCCCTTCCCCATTCTTCCGGTGGACTCTGGGTTTCTCCCTAAAGCTTCAAGTCTTGCTTGGGTTATCCTAATTAAGGTTTGAGTCACAATGGGGGTCTCTGCAAAAGCAATGGATTTTTTGATTGAAGGGGAACACGCGGGGAAATTTCTTCACTCGGAGGGTGGCAAGAGTGGAACAAGCTGAAGTGGTGGATACGGTTATGGTGAAGCAGATCCATGGGTTTGGTAAGTGAGACAGAAGAAGCAGATTACAAATAAGCACACAGAGCTTCAGATGACGATGGTGCCTAATGGTGACTCCTTTGCTTGCATCTTCAGAAACAGCTCTATTTCTATCTTTGATATCATTTTTTTCCCTTTTCAAGGTTCTTTTGAAGACCCTGACCTGGAGTTACACGCTGACTTCGGTTCCTTCCGGAAATGGGACCCGCTTTCGGGGTCTTACGACCGGCCACTTTTCAATACGCCTAGGACACTGCCTGCAGGACTAGCGCGCCTTCAGGGTGCCGGACTTTCCTGGCTCAGGAGGTGGGCAGACTCGAGGCTGGTGCTGCCGTCTGACGTGTCGTGGGAGGTGGAAGATCGTAAGCAGTGAGCTGGCTGTGTGATTCAATGTTGTAAAACAATAAAACATGTAAACTTTCAGAGGGTGGGGTGAATACATTTTGCAGGCACTGTAAATTAATACTTTGCTGTCTATCACCTCCTCCAGGTTCCCCTACTCATTCCCTTTCCAACATAGTCCACTCTCCTCTCCTATGAGATTTCTTCTTCTCTAGCCCTTACCCTTTCCACTGATCACCTCCCAGCCTCTAACTTCTTCCCCCACCCAGCTGGCTTCTCCCATCACCTTCCAGCTTGTGCTTGCCATCTTATTCTGGCTTCTACCCTCTTCCTTTCCAGCCCTGATGAAGGGTTGCAGCTTGAAATCTCAACAATTTATTCATTTCAGTGGGTCGGACCAAGACCCTTCATCAGAACTGGCCAGTTTGACTGTTTATTCCCTTCCATAGATGCTGCCTGATCTGCCGAGTTCTTCCAGCATTTAGCATGTGGTGCTCTGGATTTCCAGCATCTGCAGATCTCTTGTGTTTATATTTTATTATTCAGTGATCTTGCTGTTTGTGAACTGCCTTTCCACCATCACCACACGATAGGATATCATACGCCTTCAATATCATTAGGACCCCAGCCCCAGTGTCCCAAAGATCAGAGGACCACTCGTTTTGACCAAACAAACCTGATCACATCAGGTTACAAGAGTGTTAGACCTCAGATTAGGAACCATTTGGTCTGCAGTGACTGACCCAAGTGCAAATTCAAACACTATATATAACCTTGAGATTCATCTCCTTACAGGCAGTCACAAACAAAGAAACCCAACAGAACCCATTAAACACCCAACGTGCAGAAAAAAAACAAACTGTGAAAAAAAATAAAAGTATGCAAATTACATCCAGAACTGAAGTTCACGGTCACAAAGCCAGTCATCACTGCAGCCAGTCCAAGAACCTATTAGTTGCAGGCCACAGTCTCAGTTCAGCACAGATACGAGTAAACCTCATGGAGCAGCCAAAAAATTTGGCTTTTTTGACACTGATCAACTGAAAAAGACTCCTGTGTCAAAGTGAAAACAAACCTCTACAAAGTGATCTAAATTAATTACAAAACACAAAATATTTGATTGCATAAGTATTCACCACCCTCCCCCCGAAGTCAGTATTTAGTAGACGCACCTTTGGCGGCAATTACAGCCTTGAGTCTGTGTAGATAGGTCTCTATCAGCTTTGCACATCTGGACACTGCAATTTTCCCCCATTCTTCTTCACAAAGCTGCTCAAACTCTCTCAGACTGCACGAGGATCCTGAGTGAACAGCCCTTTTCAAGTCCAGCCTCAAAATTTCAATTGGGTTCGCATCTGGGCTCTGACTTGGCCACTCCAGGACATTACCCTTGTTGGTTTTAAGCCATTCTGTGTAGCTCTGGCTTTATGCTTGGGGTCAATGTCTTGCTGGAAAACAAATCTTCTCCCAAGTCACAGTTCTCTTGCAGACTGCATCAGGTTTTCCTCCAGATTTCCCTGTATTTTGCTGCATTCATTTTACCCTCCATCTTCACAAGCCTTCTAGGGCCTGCTGCAGTGAAGCATCCCCACCTCTATGCTTCACGGTAGTGGTGGTGTGTTTTTGATGATGTGCTGTGTTTGGCTTATGCCAAACATAGCATTTAGTCTGATGTCAAAAGCTCAATTTTGGTTTCATCAGACCATAGAATCTTCTGCCAGCTGACTTCAGAGTCTCCCACGTGCCTTCTGGCAAACTTTAGCCAAGATTTCATGTGAGTTTTTTCATCAGTGGTTTTCTCTTTGCCGCTCTCCCATGAAGCTGCAACTGGTGAAGCACCCCAGTAACAGTTCCATGTGTAGTCTCTCCCATCTCAGCCACTGAAGCTTGTAACTCCTCCAGAGCTGTCATAGGACTCTTGGCAGCCTCCCTCACCTTCTTCCACGGTCACTCAGTTTTTGAGGACGGCCTGCTCTAGGCAGATTTACAGCTGCACCATATCCTTTCCATTTCTTGATGATTGACCTAACTGTACTCCAAGGGATATTCAGTGGCTTGGAAGCTTTCTTGTATCCATCTCCTGATTTCTGCTTTTCAATAGCCTTTTCATAGAGCTGCTTGGAGTGTTCTTTTGTCCTCACAGTGTAGTTTTTGCCAAGATACTGACTCATAAGCAGTTGGACCTTCCAGATTCAGGTGTATTTTTACTACAATTGAAACACTTTGACTGCACACAGCTGATCTCCATTTCACTAATTATGTGACTTCTAAAACCAATCGGCTGCACCCAGTGGTGATTTGGTGTGCCAGATTAAAGGGGGTGAATACTTATGCAATCAATTAATTTGTGTTTTATATTTGTAATTCATTTAGATCACTTTATACAGATCAGTTTTCACTCTGGCATGGAAGAATCTTTTTCTGCTGATCAGTGTCAAAAAAAGCCAAATTAAATCCACTGTGATTCAATGTTGCAAAACAATAAAGTGTGAAAACTTCCAGGGGAGAGGGCGAATACTTTTTATAGGCACTGTACATTGTAGGTACTCCGATAGTAAAAGTTACTTTGAATTTACTTTTCTTTTAATGTCCATTTGAGAGGGCAGAATGGCATCTTATCCAGCTCTGACTTTGAGGCCCTCACTCACTACTGTACACCCAATTTATTTTGCTCTAAAGAATCAGAATTTTAGAGCATGGAAAAGGCCTTTCAGCCCGACTTGTCTATACTAGCCAACATGTCCATTTGAGCTAATCCCATTTACCCATATTTGGCTCATATCCCACTAAACCAGGGGTTCACAACCTTTGTTATGCCATGGAGTCTTAACATTAATCAGCCTGTAACCCTGTGCATGAAGATGTTTCCCCTCATGTCCCTTTTAATTCTTTCTCCTCACACCTCAAGCCGATTCCCCCCCCCCCCCCACAATTTTTGATTCCTGAAACCTGGGACAAAAACTATGCCCACTCACCCTGTCTACGCCCCTCATTAAACATCGAATATAGAACAGTACAGCAAGGGAGCAGGCCATTCGGTCCATTATGCTGGTGCTATACGCCATGTTGAATTGAACTAGTCCCTTCTGCCTGCTTTCTACTCTCTCTACAGCCTGTTATGTTGCTGCCGTTTAGGACAGCAAGGAAGTTCCTCCATCTCCAGTGGTGTTTTTGGTTTCCTTCGTCATGTCAGTAGCTCTGTTTTCACTACAGTCAGTCATGCAAGTCCCGGGTGGAAACTCAGGAATACCGTCGCACTCAGATGTAGAAGGATTCTACATTGCTGTTTCCGTAACAGTTCTGTTTTACCAGTCAGGGCTGTTAGCCCTGAGCTGAACCTCCGAATCCGGAGGCCTGGTGAACCCGGTAGCCTGGCTTCTCTCTTTTGACCCGTTTGGAAGTCATTATTGTATCTACCTCCACCACCTAACCCTGGTAGCAATTACCTGTGTAAAAAACTTGCCCTGCATGTCTCCCTTAAACTTCCCCACTCTCACCCTAGAGTGGGGGGTTTCTGGCCTGGCGCCTTTGGTCTCGTTGGTCAATGGTAGGGCTCCATAGCATGAGAAGGCTGGGAAGCCCTGCCTTAGAGCTATGCTCTCTAGGTCTCAAGATTCGGATTGAAATCTCGGAGATGTGGTGAAGAATCCGTGACCTTCTGACTCTGCATTGACAGCGCGACACACTGAGTTCCTGGTTGATGTACCTGAAGGGGTAAAAACCCTTCTTTGCAATATAAAACTACTGATCAGTTTTTCCCTCGCCACGTTAATCTGGATTGATGCTAATCCTTAGTGTGGGCACCACGGTAGTGCAGTGGTGAGCCCGACGCTATTACAGCCTGGGGCACTGCAGCTCAGCATTCAATTTCACTGTCCCCTGTAAGAGTTTCCGTGCATCCTCCCCATGAAACGTATGGGTTTTCTCTGGGTCCTCCGGTTTCCGCCCACAGCCCAATCCACTGGGTGGATTAATTGGTCATTGCAAATCGCCCAGCGATTAGGTTAGGGTTAAAATTGAGGTTGTCGGGGGTTGTTGAGTGGTGTGGATCATTGGGCTGGAAGCAACTACTCCACACTATGTCTGTAAATAAGTAAATAGATAGATAGATAGGTAACTAAATAAATAATGTGGGCACGTGGCCAAGTGGTTAAGGCATTGGACTAGCGATCTGAAGGTCGTGAGTTCGAGCGCCAGCCGAGGCAGAGTGTTGTGTCCTTGAGCAAGGCACTTAACCACACATTGCTCTGAGATGACACCGGTGACAAGCTGTATGGATCCTAATACCCTTCCCTTGGACAACATCAGTGTCGTGGGGAGGGGAGACTTGCAGCATGGGCAACTGCTGGTCTTCCACACAACCTTGCCCAGGCCTGCGCCCTGGAGAGTGAAGACTTTCCAGGCGCAGATCCATGGTCTCACAAGACTAACGGATGCCTTTAAATAAATATTGAACAATAAAGTGCATGATCATAACTAAGTAGATTGTGAGGTCAAGACTCCATCTTATCATACCAGGGAATCATTCAAGAGTACTGTAACAGTGGGGTAGAAGCTGCCCTTGAGCCTGGTGTATGTACTCTCAGGCTTTTGTATCTACTGCCCAGAGGGAGAGAGCAGATGAGGGAATATCTGCGATAGGTTTGATTATGCTGCCCGTGTTTGGATCAAAGTCCAGGAAAAAGGAACAACATAATGCGTTCACAAACGAGAGAAAATCCGTAGATGCTGGAAATGCGAGCAACTGTGATCTACCGTGTGATTGAGAATCTCCGGAGGGAAGGCCCCAAATCCTTGGCCTTGCCTGTTGCCTGTTGCCAGGGCCGGGTTCGAAACGCTCAGCGGAGATGGTGGTCAGTGCATCGGTGTCAGGGAGCTGGTCAGAGGTTCGGAGTTTTCCGACGGACTTGGAGTCGGACTGTGGCCGGATGCTTCCGGGATGCTGCATCGGCAAGTTTGTGGGGCTGGAGGTTTACCGTCTGCGTGAGATGATGGGATTTTCGAGAGACTTTGAGACTGTACTGTACCCATGGTCTGTTCTTATCAAATTACGGCATTGCTTTGCACTGTTGTAACTATATGTTATAATTATGTGGTTTTTGTCAGTTTTTTAGTCGGTTTGTCATGCGTTTCTGTGATATCAATCTAGAAAAACATTGTATCATTTCTTAATGCATGCATTACTAAATGACAATAAAAGAGGACTGCGTGTCCTCATAATCTAATCTAATATAATCTAAGACACACAAAATGCTGGAGGAACTCAGCAGGTCAGGCAGCATCTAGGAAAAGAGTGCCATTGACGTTTCAGGCTGAAATTCTTCGGCAGGACTGCGATATTGTATTGAATTGAACTGGAATCGGATGTTGTTGTCACGTGTATTTTGTCATTACGCGATGATGGGGTGCCACAGTAGCATAGCAGCCAGTGTGACCCTATTGCAGCTCTGAACATCTGAGGTCAGAGTTCAATTCTGGTGCCGTCCATGAGGAGTTTGTCTGTTCTCTCCCTGACCACAAGGATTTCCTCCAGTTGCTCCAGTTTCCTCCCACATTCCAAAGACATACTGGTTAGTTGGCTAATTGATCATTAAATTGTCCTGTGATGAGGGTTGTGTTAAATAGGTGGGTTGCTGAGCGGTACAGCTCAAAAGACCTAAAGGGTCTGTTCCGTTCTGAATCTCTAAATAAATAAATAAAGAAAGAAATATATTTGGAATGAAGAACTTAACTAAATTCTTGGTTATAGTCAATCCCATTGATTACTGAGGAACCTGTTCCAGAGCCAAAGGAAATGATATCATTTACCACAGCCCCCCTTCCCTCAATCCCCATAGTAGTGGGACCAGTCTCTTGTTGGCCTGCAGATATACCTTGGCCCCACTATGCAGTTTCGTATCCAATTGGAATGCACCACAGTGCCTCTGGAGCTCTTCGACTCCCTTCTGTTTTGTCAGCATTACTATGGTTACAACAAAGATAGATTTGTCAGAACGTTAAAGTACTAATTACACTGCGGCATTACCTCAGAAACAGGGAGCTGGATTAACAGAATCCAATATTGCATTTTTCTTTTTAAAAAATCAAAAAATCGTAAGAGTCACAGGAATTTCCTGTTTCTGGAAAAAATGTTATTGTTGGACCTATTTGCAAAGTTAACATTATTCCTTATTTTGTGAGCTTTGAAAAGAGTAGTGTTGTTTCAAATGTAAAGCTAATATACAGTAAATACACACCTAATTTTCTAACTTGTGTGAAATGAGGTAACTGCTGGTAACTCATTATTTTTTACTCTCATTATGCCACTCAGTTGATTTTTTTTAAAAAAGCCATAGCTTACTTCATGTAATATTGCTTTTTCACAATTATTTCCCATCACTACTCTGCAACCCAATGTACCTCCATTCACAATAAGCCCTCATCTGCCAACAGAAAGAGGTAACTGGCTACCTCACTATCTGGTATGGGGGTGTGGGCAGTAGGTACTCCACAGGATGGAGGCAAGCTGCAAAGAGTTGTAACCTCAGTCAGCTCCATCATGGGCACTAGCCTCCCCAGCATCCAGGACATCTTCAAGGAGCGATGCCACAGAAAGGCAGCGTCCATCATGAAGAAACCTCATCACCCAGCTCATGCCTTGTTCTCATCAGGAAGGAGGTACAGGAGCCTGAAGGCACACACTCAACGATTCAGGAACAGCTTCTTCCCCTCTGCCATATGACTTCTGAATGGACATTGAACCCATGAACACTACCTCACTACTTTGTTTTAATTTCTATTCTTGCGCTACTGATTTTAACTATTTTATACCTATACAGGATTTGGGGAAGGCCCCAAATCCTTGGCTTTGCCTATTGCCTGTTGCCGGGGCCGGGGTCGAAGCGCTCGGCAGAGATGGTGCTCGGTGCTCGGTGTCGGAGAGCTGGTCAGAGGCTCGGAGTTTTCGGACGGACTCCAGATTCGGCTGTGGTCGGGTGCTTCCAGGGTGCTGCATCGGCAAGTTTGTGGTGCTGGAAGCTCATGGCAGGGAGAGTTTTTTTTCCTTCTACTGTCTGCGTGATGATAGGACTTTTGAGAGACTTTGAGACTTTTTTTTTACTGTGCCCATGGTCTGTTCTTTATCAAATTACGGTATTGCTTTGCACTGTTGTAACTATATGCTATAATTATGTGCTTTTTGTCAGTTTTTCAGTCTTGGTTTGTCTTGTGTTTCTGTGGTATCATTCTGGAGGAACATTGTATCATTTCTTAATGTATGCATTACTAAATGACAATAAAAGAGGACTGCATGTCCTCATAATCTAATCTAATCTAATATACATACTTTCTGAAATTCATTGTTTTTTTCTCTCTATTACTATGTATTCCATTGCACTGCAGCCACAAAGACAACATATTCCACGACATGTGCCAGTAATATTAAACCTGATTCCAATTCTGATTGGGCCCCTCAGACCTGTTCTGTCACTCAGTGGCTTAGTGATCCATTTATCAGTACTTTGTCCATGTGGGTAGATCACAACTAAGACAAGTGGGTCACGGTTAGGAGGGGGAAGGGGAAAAGTCAGGTAATAGGGAGTACCCTGGTGGCTGTGCCCCTTAACAACAGGTACTCCTGTTTGAGTACTGTTGGGGGGGACAGCTTACCCAGGGGAAGCGACAGTGGCCGTGCCTCCGGCACAGAGTCTGGCCCTGTAGCTCAGAAGGGTAGGGCAACGAAGAGGAGGGCAGTTGTGATAGGGGACTCGATAGTAAGGGGGTCAGATAGGCGATTCTGTGGACGCAGTCCAGAGACCCGGATGGTAGTTTGCCTCCCTGGTGCCAGGGTCCGGGATATTTCTGATCGTGTCCAAGATATCCTGAAGTGGGAGGGTGAGGAGCCAGAGGTCGTGGTACATATAGGTACCAATGACATAGGTAGGAAAAGGGATGAGGTCCTGAAAGGAGAATATAGGGAGCTAGGAAGGGAGTTGAGAAAAAGGACCGCAAAGGTAGTAATCTCGGGATTACTGCCTGTGCCACGCGACAGTGAGAGTAGGAATGCGATGAGGTGGAGGATAAATGCGTGGTTGAGGGATTGGAGCAGGGAGCAGGGATTCAAGTTTTTGGATCATTGGGACCTCTTTTGGCGCAGGCGTGACCTGTACAAAAAGGACGGGTTACACTTGAATCCTAGGGGGACCAATATCCTGGCAGGGAGATTAGCGGGGGCTACTGAGGTGACTTTAAACTAGAATGGTTGGGGGGTGGGAATCAAATTAAAGAGGCTAGGCGTGAGGAGGTTAGTTCACAACAAGGGGATGGGAACCAGTGCAGAGAGACAGAGGGGTGTAAAGTGAGGGTAGAAGCAAAAAGTACTAAGGAGGAAGGTAAAAGTGGCAGACCGACAAATCCAGGGCAAGCATTAAAAAGGGCCGCTTTTCAGCATAATTGTATAAGGGCTAAGAGAGTTGTAAAAGAGCGCCTGAAGGCTTTGTGTGTCAATGCAAGGAGCATTCGTAATAAGATGGATGAATTGAAAGTGCAGATTGTTATTAATGATTATGATATAGTTGGGATCACAGAGACATGGCTCCAGGGTGACCAGGGATGGGAGCTCAACGTACAGGGATATTCAATATTCAGGAGGGATAGACATGAAGGAAGGGGAGGTGGGGTGGCGTTGCTGGTTAAAGAAGAGATTAACGCAATAGAAAGGAAGGACATAAGCCGGGAAGATGTGGAATCGATATGGGTAGAGCTGCGTAACACTAAGGGGCAGAAAACGCTGGTGGGAGTTGTGTACAGGCCACCTAACAGTAGTAGTGAGGTCGGAGATGGTATTAAACAGGAAATTAGAAATGTGTGCAATAAAGGAACAGCAGTTATAATGGGTGACTTCAATCTACATGTAGATTGGGTGAACCAAATTGGTAAAGGTGCTGAGGAAGAGGATTTCTTGGAATGTATGCGGGATGGTTTTTTGAACCAACATGTCGAGGAACCGACTAGAGAGCAGGCTATTCTGGACTGGGTTTTGAGCAATGAGGAAGAGTTAATTAGCGATCTTGTCGTGAGAGGCCCCTTGGGTAAGAGTGACCATAATATGGTGGAATTCTTCGTTAAGATGGAGAGTGACAGAGTTAATTCAGAAACAAAGGTTCTGAACTTAAAGAGGGGTAACTTTGAAGGTATGAGACGTGAATTAGCTAAGATAGACTGGCAAATGACACTTAAAGGATTGACGGTGGATATGCAATGGCAAGCATTTAAAGGTTGCATGGGTGAACTACAACAATTGTTCATCCCAGTTTGGCAAAAGAATAAATCAAGGAAGGTAGTGCACCCGTGGCTGACAAGAGAAATTAGGGATAGTATCAATTCCAAAGAAGAAGCATACAAATTAGCCAGAGAAAGTGGCTCACCTGAGGACTGGGAGAAATTCAGAGTTCAGCAGAGGAGGACAAAGGGCTTAATTAGGAAGGGGAAAAAAGATTATGAGAGAAAACTGGCAGGGAACATAAAAACGGACTGTAAAAGCTTTTATAGATATGTAAAAAGGAAAAGACTGGTAAAGACAAATGTAGGTCCCCTGCAGACAGAAACAGGTGAATTGATTATGGGGAGCAAGGACATGGCAGACCAATTGAATAATTACTTTGGTTCTGTCTTCACTAAGGAGGACATAAATAATCTTCCAGAAATAGTAGAGGACAGAGGGTCCAGTGAGATGGAGGAACTGAGCGAAATACATGTTAGTAGGGAAGTGGTGTTAGGTAAATTGAAGGGATTGAAGGCAGATAAATCCCCAGGGCCAGATGGTCTGCATCCTAGAGTGCTTAAGGAAGTAGCCCAAGAAATAGTGGATGCATTAGTGATAATTTTTCAAAACTCGTTAGATTCTGGACTAGTTCCTGAGGATTGGAGAGTGGCTAATGTAACTCCACTTTTTAAAAAAGGAGTGGGAGAGAAACCGGGGAATTATAGACCGGTTAGCCTAACGTCGGTGGTGGGGAAACTGCTGGAGTCAGTTATCAAGGATGTGATAACAGTACATTTGGAAAGCGGTGAAATGATTGGACAAAGTCAGCATGGATTTGTGAAAGGAAAATCATGTCTGACGAATCCCATAGAATTTTTTGAGGATGTAACTAGTAGAGTGGATAGGGGAGAACCAGTGGATGTGGTATATTTGGATTTTCAAAAGGCTTTTGACAAGGTCCCACACAGGAGATTAGTGTGCAAACTTAAAGCACACGGTATTGGGGGTAAGGTATTGGTGTGGGTGGAGAATTGGTTAGCAGACAGGAAGCAAAGAGTGGGAATAAACGGGACCTTTTCAGAATGGCAGGTGGTGACTAGTGGGGTACCGCAAGGCTCAGTGCTGGGACCCCAGTTGTTTACACTATATATTAATGACTTGGATGAGGGAATTAAATGCAGCATCTCCAAGTTTGCGGATGACACGAAGCTGGGTGGCAGTGTTAGCTGTGAGGAGGATGCTAAGAGGATGCAGGGTGACTTGGATAGGTTGGGTGAGTGGGCAAATTCATGGCAGATGCAATTTAATGTGGATAAATGTGAAGTTATCCACTTTGGTGGCAAAAATAGGAAAACAGATTATTATCTGAATGGTGGCCGATTAGGAAAAGGGGAGGTGCAACGAGACCTGGGTGTCATTATACACCAGTCATTGAAAGTGGGCATGCAGGTACAGCAGGCGGTGAAAAAGGCGAGTGGTATGCTGGCATTTATAGCGAGAGGATTCGAGTACAGGAGCAGGGAGGTACTACTGCAGTTGTACAAGGCCTTGGTGAGACCACACCTGGAGTATTGTGTGCAGTTTTGGTCCCCTAATCTGAGGAAAGACATCCTTGCCATAGAGGGAGTACAAAGAAGGTTCACCAGATTGATTCCTGGGATGGCAGGACTTTCATATGAAGAAAGACTGGATGAACTGGGCTTGTACTCGTTGGAATTTAGAAGATTGAGGGGGAATCTGATTGAAACGTATAAGATCCTAAGGAGATTGGACAGGCTAGATGCAGGAAGATTGTTCCCGATGTTGGGGAAGACCAGAACGAGGAGCCACAGTTTGAGGATAGAGGGGAAGCCTTTTAGGACCGAGATTAGGAAAAACTTCTTCACACAGAGAGTGGTGAATCTGTGGAATTCTCTGCCACAGGAAACAGTTGAGGCCAGTTCATTGGCTATATTTAAGAGGGAGTTAGATATGGCCCTTGTGGCTACGGGGGTCAGGGGGTATGGAGGGAAGGCTGGGGCGGGGTTCTGAGTTGGATGATCAGCCATGATCATAATAAATGGCGGTGCAGGCTCGAAGGGCTGAATGGCCTACTCCTGCACCTATTTTCTATGTTTCTATGTTTCTATGTAAAACACTATGGCAATTCAGTGCAGAAAATAGAACAAGGAGTTTAGGATAGTTTTCTGGAGGAATGCTAACCAACTGAGAACTCATCGTCTGTACACTTTTCAAATTTGCAATGTACAATTATGAATTACTATTACCTAAAGGTGGAAATATAACATGTAGTATCCATTGGTATTTTATAGTATCTCCCTTCTCTCCCAGGGATTCTCACTCTGGGGTCCACAGAACACTTGCTTCATGGTAGTGGTCCATGACATAAAAAGTTGGGAATCCCTGGTCTACACCCTCAGTCCTGATGCAAGTTATCAATGTCCCGTGGCTCCACAGATGCTACCTGACCCACTGAGTTCCTCAAGAAGTTTATTTTCTTACTCTCAAGATTCCAGTATATGTTTTCTCTTTTATCTCCACTTAATAACTCTGTTCCTCATTCTGGCTCCTCTCTAACCTCTTCTCTACTCGACACCTGCCCATGACTTCTGCCTGGTTCCTCTCCTCCTTCCCTTTTTTCCCTGGTCCACAGCAGTCTGCTACCGGATTCTTCCTTCTTCAACTCGTTAACTCTTCCACCTACAATATTGCAGCTTCTTATTTCACCTCCCTTCCCCACCTCACCTGGTTTCACCTATCATTTGCCAACTTGCACTCCTTCCCCTACCCACAACTTCATATTGTGGCTTCCTTCCCCCTTCCTTTCCAGTTCTGATGCATAGTCTCAGCCCGAAATGTCAACCGCTTCTTCCCGTCCACAGATGCTCCCCGACTTGTTGAATGTTGAATTCCTGCAGCATTCTGTGTGTGTGTGTGTGTGTGTGTGTGTGTGTGTGTGTGTGTGTGTTGCTCTGGATTACTAGCATCTGCAGAGACTCTTACACTTAATACTTATTTCCGCTTTGATCTTTTGGCTGGGTGTGAAGGTCTTGGAGAGAGTACTGGAAAGATTTGCTTGACTGGTTCTGGGAATGAGGAATTTTATTTACTTCTAAGGTTAGAGAAGGTGAAGCAAAAAAGGTTGAGAGGAGATCTGACAGAGTTGTACAAGAACTTGCCTCTTTTAGATAATTTGTTTAGACTGGGATGGTATGGTAGTTTAATGATTAGTGCAACACCTTACAGCAATAAGTTGGGGATCAGTTCCTTCTGCTGTCTGTAAGGAGTTTGTATGTTCTCCTCCATGTGCATGTGGGCTTCCTCAGGGTGTTCCACACTCCTCCCACATTCCAAATACGTGCAAGTTAGGGTTAATAAGCCCTGGGCATGCTACGTTACCACCAGAAGCATGGTGGTTGCTCGCCGGTTTGATTTGATACAAATCACACATTACACTGTATGTTTTGATGTACATGTGACAAATAAAGATAATCTTAATAGAAATAATCTTTAATTAGAGGGTGCGTTAAAGACCAACGAAAGGAAACTTAGACAGGGGTGTGAAGTGAAATATTTTACGCAAGGTATGTTTACAACTCAAAAGTCACTGTCTGTAAGGGTGGTGCAAGCGTGCATATCCAGGGTGCCTAAGACTTTTGTACGGTACTGTAGTAATTTTATGTATTGCACTGTACTGCTGCTGCAAAAAACAAAATTCATGATATGTGTGAGGGGGATCATGGTCGGTAAACGGGGAAGGGAGAGGGGAGGGAGCGGGAAGCACTAGAGAGACATTCTTTAATGATCAATAAACCAATTATTTGGAATCAAATGACCTTGCCTGGTACCTCGGGCTGGGTGTGTCTGCACCCGCACCATTCCCCCTCTGCCACCTGTCCCACACCCCTCCACCCTCGTTATTCCCAGCATCCTTTTCTCCTATCAGATTTACAAACTCGCTCTTCGCTCCACGTTGACAAGTACAGTACTGTGCAAAAGTCTTGGGCACCCTAGATATGCATGCTTCCACCACCTTTACAGACAGTGACTTTCGAGTTTTGCACAGTACTTTGTGTGTGTGTATGTATACTGTAAATTGTGTGTGTCTGTATGTAGACTGTAAATTTCTTATTGTAGTTTATAGATTTAAAGTCTATTTACTGTATTGCACTGTACCGCTGCCACAAAACAACAAATTTCATGACACATGTCAGTGTTAATAAACCAGATTCTGATTTTGTGACAATAATTTATGCAGAAGCAGAAAGAGACACACATAGAGAGAAACGTGACTGCTACAGACCGAACAAAATATCCGGAGCAGAGTGAAAAAGTTGCACAATTGAGTGAAATGAAAACTTCAATCAGCCACCTCGCAGACATGGCTTTCTGTCTCTGTAACCCTGTTATCGTGTTTTTCCATTCACAGTCTCTATCAATAAACAGTTGACCAACTCAGTGTAAACCAGACTGTTTGGATGACCCTTGAATAAAAGGCAAGTAAAATTCCCAATGGGAATCTCCTCAAGGAAAATAATTTATCTGGACCCGTGAATCAAAACATCCGACAAATAATACATCAAGAAACTTACCTCAAAAGTTTTCTGGATGAAAGAAAAATTAAGCTGAACACCTTTAAATATTTTGCATGCTGTACCCTTAGCGCTATTGCTGGATCGCAATGCTTCTGTGCTCAAAGGTTCTTTGGAAGTCAAGAATAAGGAACAAAACTTACTGCTTATGGTTGTTTTACAAACGCAAAGAAGATCATGAAGAAGATGCACCCTGAGAACTAAGAAAAGACCAGACTCATTAGACATGGTCATGATCTTCTCTTAGAAGACTAGAAATACCAGTGATAACAATTGACTTTTGAAGGACCTTGCAGAGTGGAAGTGAAGAGGATGATTCCAATAGTGGGATAGTCTAGGACCAGAGGGCAGAGACTCACAACAAACGGACGTCCTTCCAGAACAGAGATGGCAAGGAATTTCTTTAGCCTGAGGGGGATGAATTTGTGGAATTCATTGACACAGATGACTGTGGAGGCCAAGTCATTGGGTATATTTAAAGTGGAGGTTGATAGATTAGTCATAGTCATAGTCATACTTTATTGATCCCGGGGGAAATTGGTTTTCATTACAGTTGCACCATAAATAATAAATGGTAATAAAACCATAAATAGTTAAATAGTAATACATAAATTATGCCAGTAAATTATGAAATAAGTCCAGGACCAGCCTATTGGCTCAGGATTTTTTTTTTGTTTCTCGCACCATTCTCTGTAAACTCTAGAGACTGCTCATGTACCATGATGCGGCCACCCTCAGGGTCGAGGAGCAACACCTTACATTCTGTCTGGGTAGCCCCCAAACTGAGGGCATGAGTAACAATTTCTCCTTCCAGTAAAAAACTTCCCTCTCCCTCTCCCTCCCCTCTTCTTCTATTCCCCACGTTGGCCTTTACCTCTTCTCACCCTATCACCACCCCCCCCGCCCCTGGGTCCCCTCCTCCTTCCCGCTACTGTAAACTGTGGCTATATTGCAGTAGCAGTACAGAGCAGTACACAAAAAAATGCTACAATAGGATCAATAGAAGGATTAATATGAACAATTTTATTCACCACATAGTTCAAGTTCAAGATTAATTGTCATTCAATCATGCATGAATACCCATGAATACAGCCAAACGAAACAGCAGGGGCCAAGATATGAACCACAGTTACACACAGCACAAGGCACACGTAGAACCTACACGATAGCAGTAAAATACAGTCACACTAAAAATGCTTAGTCCAAGTCCCTGAGTCCATGAACGTTATAGCAGTCTTGGGTCGAACACGTATGGCTTGTCATTTACACGTATTAGACATTTGCTGTGGCGTCTTGTTCAGGGTACAGCATGTCACAAAAAATAACAACATTCAACAATTCTAACTTTAGTAACTGAATCAGCAATTCAGCTAATAAAGGTTAAAAAGAAGATATGGAATAAAATTTGCATAAACGCATAAATACCAGCATGGATTTACAATACATGCATTAGAAAAGGTGGTTTAAGGTGATTATGACATAGTGACTGAGGTAATAGATAGAGGGGCTAATTGGAATAGTTGATCAGTTTAACTGCCTGGGGAAAAGAAACCTTTAAAATGGTGTGAGGTTTTTTGTTTTAATATCTCCATAGCGCTTTCCAAAAGGGAGATTTTGGAAAAGGACGTAGGAAGTGAGAGTAGAGTCCACAATGATTTTTTTTCCAGCCCGCTTTGTTGTCCTGGACGTACAGTATGCTAAGAAATATAACAATATGTATACATAAAAAGTAAGAGAGCAGAAAAAAGTCTTCATAGACTGTTCAGAAATCTTGTGTGCACCATACAAAATACATTGGAATAGAAGCCACAGGTGTCGCAGACTTCACTGGAAAAGGCACACAGCGACTCTAATAAGTTCTAAATAAATTTATCATCAACTTACATCAACGTCACCATATACAACCCTGAGATTCATTTCTTTGTGGGCATATTCAATAAATCCAATAACCATAATAGAATCAATGAAAGACTCCACCAACTTGAGTGTTCAACCATTTAGCAAAAAGACAACAAACAGTGCAAATACAAGAAGAGAGAATAAATAATAATAAATAAATAATCAATAAATATCGAGAACATGTGACGAAGAGTCTTTGAAAGTGAGTTCATAAGAACATTCCAGTGATGGGACAAGTGATGTTGAGTGACGTTATCCCCTCTGGTTCAAGAGCCTGATGGTTGAGGGGTAGAAACTGTTCCTGAACCTGGTGGTGAGGGTCCTGAGGCCCCTGTACCTCCTTCCTGATAGCAGCAGCAAGAAGAGAGCATGGTACTGTGTCGGAACAGCAGATACAGGCACTGGAAACACTGTAAGTGAAGAGAATCCCCATGCACTGGACACTGCAATGAAGCTGAGCTCACAGCCCTGCACACAGTGCACTGCAGAAGATCGCACTGGCACTGGCACTGGCCATACTTTCCCGGGGCAGAGGACACAGCATGAGAAAGGAGCACGCCGACACTGGCTGCAATGCACTGGGATGGAGCACATGAGCACTGGCCACATTGCATTGGGACAGAGAACACCAGCTATGGCCGTGTTAAAGATAAGATAAAGATTATATTTATTTTCCAGACGTACATCGAAACATCGAAACCTACAGTGAAATGTCTTGCTCTCCTCAACGACCAACACAGTCTGAGGAAGTATTTGCAAATATTGCCACACTACTGGCAGCAACACAGCACGCTCATAATTTACTAATCCTGACACGTCCATCCTTGGAATGTGGGAGGAAACCAAGGCGGCCACAGGGAGAAGGTATAAGCCCCTTACAGGCAGCAGCGGGAAATGGACCTGGATCACTATCAAGTGTTAGGCTAATTGTTCTGCCCTGTTTAGCACAGAGAGGAAGCTTGGCCTGTTTATTCTGTTCTTTTATCTGTAAGGCAGTAATATCCGACTTTCTTCCTTTGCAGGCAGTCCGGCAGAGCTCGACAATCCTTCCACACGATGTCCCTGCACTGGAGTTCTGGAAGGACTGGGATGCAGTAGCAGCCGTTGGGAATATTGTTGCTGCTTACACGATGCTGTTTGTAATAATCAATCTGAACCTATGCTCGATGTTTAGAAACAGCTGCCTCCCAGCCTACACATTGCTAACTGCACCACTGTGAGCCCTGTCATCATCTGTTTCCTGGTCTGGGGCAGGCGTCTATTATTTACTGTCGTTTTCCAACATGATGCAGCTCCTTAACTCTGTTAGGAATCAGTGTAATCTCAGCTGTAAGCGGAGCCTCCCTCGCTATAATCACACATACTGTATACACTCTGTGGCCACTTTATTAGCTACCTTCTGTATTTAGTACAGTGGCCACTGAGTGAATGTTCATGGTCTTCTGCTGCTGTAGCCCATCCACTTCAAGATTCGACGTGTTGTGCATTCAGAGATGCTTTTCTGCTGTAACGTGTGGCTATTTGAGTTACTGTCGCCTTCCTGTCAGCTTGAACCAGTCCGGCCGTTCTCCTCTGACCTCTCTCATTAACAACACGTTCTCACCCTCAGAACTGCAGCTCGCTGGATTTTTTTTTTTGCACCATTCTCTATAAACTCTTGAGACCATTGTGCATGAATATCCCAGGAGATCAGAAGTTTCTGAAATACTCACACCACCCCATCTGGCACCAGCAATCATTCCATGATCAAAGTCACTTAGATCATACCTCTTCCTCATTCTGGTGTTTGTTCTGAACAATAATTGAACCTCTTGACCATGTCTGCATATTTTTTATGCATTGAGTTGCTGTTACATGATCGTCTGATTAGATATTTGCATTAACAAGCGGGTGTACAGTTGTACTTAATAAAGAGGCCACTGAGTATATTCCTGATAAGGTGTGCTTGCCCCGACCCACTTGAAGGTTCCCTTCTTGGATTCTGTTCTCAGTCAAGACAAAGGTTGTTGAAGTCGGAAAAACAATCTTACACTCAACGTCGTTAAGACCAAGGAATAGGTTGTGGACTTCAGGAAGGGGAAGTTAAGGGAACACGCACCAGTCCTCATCAAAGGGTCAGCACTGGAAAGGGTGAGCAGGTTCCAGCTCCTGTGTGTTTCCATCTCTGGGGATCTATCCTAGGCCCAACAAATTAATACAATTATGAAGAGGGCAGACAAGAGGCTACATTCATTCAGAGCTCGAAGAGGTTTGGTCTATCACCAAAGACTCTAGCAACTTTCTACAGATGTACAGTGGAGAGCATTAGGACTGTTGCATCGCCACCTGGTATGGAGGAGCTACTACATGGAATTGGAAAAATTTGCAGAGAGTTGTCAACTCAGCCAGCTCCACCAAGAGCACTAGCCTCCTCACCGTCGAGGACACTTTAAAAAGGCAGTTCCTCAAGAAGCTGCCATCCATCATGAAGGATTCTCAATGTCCACTTCCCACAGCTACCAGCAGGGAGGAAATTTCTCCCCCTCTGCCATCAGGTTTTTGAATGGACAATGAGCCCATGGACACAACATTCGGTTCTAATTTTGCACTATTTATTTCTTATTGTAACTGATAATATATTTTCTGTATTGCTCTGTACTGCTGTCACGAAACAACAAATTTCATGACATACAGTACTGTGCAAAAGTCTTGGGCACCCTAGATTCTTTATATGGTTTCAGATGGTGTGGCCTCCACAGAGCCCTGATCTCAACATCATCGAGGCTCTCTGGGATTTCCTGGAGCGACAGAGACAAGTGAGACTGCCAAAGTCTGCAGAAGAACGGCGGCAAGTTCTCCAAGATGCTTGGAACAACTTACCAGCCGATTTTCTTATAAAACTGCACCACAGTGTATCGAAGAGAATCGATGTGGCTTTAAAAGGCAAAGGGTGGTCATACCAAAACTTGATTTGATTTAATTTTTTTTACTGCTTACTGCTCTTTGTATTAATTTTTTGATCAATAGAAACTTTTAATTTCATTATTTTTGAAAGCGTCTTTGCTTTACAGATTTTTTTTACATATGCCTAAGACTTTTGCACAGTTCAGCATGTCAGTGAGAGTAAACCTGATTCTGATTCTGGTTCAGCGAGTGTTTCTGTTCGGTCTGCACTCATGGGGGTGCTATGGCACCAGCAGACCTAGTGAATGGTCTAGTGTTCAACAACCAAGGAAAGGCTAAAGTTTCTCTCTCTCTCTCTCTCTCTGCGTGGATGGACAAATAGTTTGTCCTTTGCTGTTCATTTCATTTTTTTATTTGGAGATACAGTGGAGAGCAGGCCCTTCTGGTCCTCTGAGCTGCACTGCCCAGCAACCTATCTATTTAACACCAGCCCAATCCCAGGACAATTTATAATGACTTACTAACCTACTAACCCAGACCTCTTTGGTCTGTGGGAGGAAACTGGAGCACACAGAAGAAGCCCTCATGCACACGGGTAGAACGTAGGAACTTTCTTGCAGAGTACATTGGAATTTGACTCGGAACTTTGACGCCCCTAGCTGTAAAAGGGCCGTGCTAACCGCTATGTTGGCCTGGCACCCCTCTCAAAGCTTAACTCAGCGACTGGCTGACTGGCAGCAAAACTGTCGATCAGCTGCAAGGACTTGGAAATAGTCAAATGCAGGCGGCACGGTGGCGTACTGGTTGGGGCGAACACTTTGCAACGCCTGCAATCACCGATCGGGGTTTGAATCCCACCAGTGTATGAAAGGAGATTGTATGTTGTCCCCAGTACTGTGTTGGTTCCTTCCAGGTGCTCCAGCATCCTTGCACATTGCAAGATCTTACGGGTTAGTGTTGGTAAGTTGAGAGCATGGGACTTTGGCGCCAGAAACGTGATGACACTTGCAGTCTGCCGGCTCCCCAAACCCTACCCCCCCAGCACAATGCTCGCTGACTTATTTCACTGTATGTTTCAATAAAGTTATTCTTATAATCATTTTTATCTTATCTCACCAAAATACAGTTTGTAGTGAGTCACAGGTGCCCATAGTTTTTTCTTGAGTAGAGGGCCTTTCAGGCTCTGGCATTTTACATGTATGTGTGTGTGTGTGTGTGCGCGCGCGCGTGCGTCTGTGTGTCCACATATATTTGTGCATATGCTTTTGTGTATGCATATACGTGTGCATTGGAAGCTGTGCATCATGTGCATATGTAAAGGTGTGTGTGTTTACATGTCTGCATGAGTGTGCACACGCGTTTGTGTGTTTGTGTCTGCAAGAGTATGCACGTGTGTGTTTGTATCTACATGTGTGTGCACACACGTGTGTGTTTATGTGCCTGCAGGAGTGTGCACAAGTGTGTGTGTTTATGAATCTGCATGAGCGTGCACATGTGTGTGTTTATGTGTTTGCATGAGTGTGCACATGTGTGAGTGTTCATGTGTCTACATGAATGTGCAGACATGTGTGTGTGCTTATGTGGCTTCATGAGTGTGCACACGTGTGATTGTGCTTAGGTGTCTGCATGGTTGTGAAACGTGTGTGTTTATGTGTCTGCATGAGTGTGTAAACATGTATGTATTTATATGTTTGCATGAATGTGTGCAGGTGTGTCTTTATGAGTCTGCATGAGTGTGCACATGTGCGTGTGTTTTTGTGTCTACATCAGCGTGCACACATATGTGTGTGTTTGTGTGTGCATGAGTGCAAATACGTGTGTGTGTTTGTGTGTCTGCATGAGTGTGCATACATGCATGTGTGTACACATATGTTCAGATGGTGCAGGGGTGTGTGTATGTGTGTGCATGCATATTTACTTGTTCAAATGCTTTCATAGTTATGTACAACGGAAAGAGTACACTGTGTGTGTGTGTGTGTGTGTGTGTGTGTGTGTGTGTGTGTGTGTGTGTCTGTGAATGGCTATCTGTAACCAGTGGAGAGAGTGTTAAAAGGGTCTTTTCTGGGTTGGCACTCTGTAATGAGTGTTGTGTCAGAGCTCAGGCCTCAGCACTTCACATTATGCACAAAAAGAACTGGTATTAGTGATATGGTTACTAAGTTTGCTGGTTATACAAAGATCAGTGAAGTATGTTGTGAAGGGTACACAAGAGGCTAAACAGATACAAATCAATTAATTTGCAAATATCTGGCTATGGAGCATAATGTGGGACAATGGGTAAATGTCCTTTTTGACAGGGAATGCATATTTAGCAGTGTACCGATGACATGGTGCCGAGTTCCGATTCATACAAGGCTTGAGTTCGGATACTGCAAGTAATTAGGACAGTACAGTAGCCTAGGGTAACACTCGACACCACCAATAACTGAGTTTCATTTCCTGCCCCTGTCTGTAAGGAGTTTCTACATTCTCTCCATTACCTCCGGCTGCTCCAGTTTCCTCCTGTGTTCAAAGGACATACAGTATATGTCAGGGTTAGTAAGTTGTGGGCATGCTATGTTGGGGTGTGGGGCTATGAAATGTAGACATGGGGAGAGTATGGGGGGTGGGTGAGATGTGAATGTGGAGTGTGAGGTGTTGGGCGTGGGGTGTGGGGTGTGGATGTGCGGTGTGGGGCGTGGGTATGGGGTGTGGGGTGTGGGTATGGGGTGTTGAGTGTGGGGTGTGGGGTGTGGGGTATGGGGTGTGGTGTGAGAGGTGTGGGTATGGGGTATGGGGTATGGGGTGTAGGGTGTGGGGTATTGGGTGTGGGGTGTGGGGTGTGGGTATGGGGTGTGGGAAGTGGGGTGTGGGGTGTGGGGTGTGGGTATGGGGTGTGGGATGTGGGGTGTGGGGTGTGGGTATGGGGTGTGGGATGTGGGGTGTGGGTATGGGGTGTGGGATGTGGGGTGTGGGGTGTGGGTATGGGGTGTGGGATGAGGGGTGTGGGGTGTGGGGTGTGGGGTGTGGGTATGGGGTGTGGGATGTGGGGTGTTGGGTGTTGGGTGTGGGGTAAGGGGTGTGGGGTGTGAGATGTGGGTATGGGGTGTGGGATGTGGGGTGTGGGGTGTGGGGTGTGGGGTTTGGGGTGTGGGTATGGGGTGTTGGATGTGGGGTGTTGGGTGTGGGGTGTGGGATGTGGGGTGTTGGATGTGGGGTGTTGGGTGTGGGGTGTTGGATGTGGGGTGTTGGGTGTGGGGTGTGGGATGTGGGGTGTTGGATGTGGGGTGTTGGGTGTGGGGTGTTGGATGTGGGGTGTGGGGTGTGGGATGTGGGGTGTGGGTATGGGGTGTGGGGTGTGAGATATGAGCTGAGGTGTGGCGTGAGTTGTGGGTATGGGGTGTTGGATGTGAGTTGTGGGTATGGGGTGTTGGATGTGGGGTGTTGGGTGTGGGGTGTGGGGTGTGGGATGTGGGGTGTGGGGTGTGGGTATGGGGTGTTGGATGTGGGGTGTGGGTATGGGGTGTTGGATGACGGGTGTTGGGTGTGGGGTGTGGGATGTGGGGTGTGGGTATGGGGTGTTGGATGAGGGGTGTTGGGTGTGGGGTGTTGGGTGTGGGGTGTGGGTATGGGGTGTTGGATGTGGGGTGTGGGTATGGGGTGTTGGATGAGGGGTGTTGGGTGTGGGGTGTGGGATGTGGGGTGTGGGTATGGGGTGTTGGATGAGGGGTGTTGGGTGTGGGGTGTGGGATGTGGGGTGTGGGTATGGGGTGTTGGATGAGGGGTGTTGGGTGTGGGGTGTTGGGTGTGGAGTGTGGGTATGGGGTGTTGGATGTGGGGTGTGGGTATGGGGTGTTGGATGTGGGGTGTGGGTATGGGGTGTTGGATGAGGGGTGTTGGGTGTGGGGTGTGGGATGTGGGGTGTGGGTATGGGGTGTTGGATGAGGGGTGTTGGGTGTGGGGTGTTTGATGTGGGGTGTGGGTATGGGGTGTTGGATGAGGGGTGTTGGGTGTGGGGTGTTGGGTGTGGGGTGTGGGTATGGGGTGTTGGATGTGGGGTGTGGGTATGGGGTGTGGGTATGGGGTGTTGGATGAGGGGTGTTGGGTGTGGGGTGTGGGATGAGGGGTGTGGGTATGGGGTGTTGGATGTGGGGTGTGGGTATGGGGTGTGGGTATGGGGTGTTGGGTGTGGGGTGTTGGGTGTGGGGTGTGGGATGTGGGGTGTGGGTATGGGGTGTTGGATGAGGGGTGTTGGGTGCGGGGTGTTGGGTGTGGGGTGTGGGTATGGGGTGTTGGATGAGGGGTGTGGGGTGTGGGATGTGGGGTGTGGGTATGGGGTGTTGGATGTGGAGTGTCGGGTGTGGGGTGTGGGATGAGGGGTGTGGGTATGGGGTGTTAGATGTGGGGTGTGGGTATGGGGTGTGGGTATGGGGTGTTGGGTGTGGGGTGTGGGGTGTGGGTATGGGGTGTTGGATGAGGGGTGTTGGATGAGGGGTGTTGGGTGTGGGGTGTGGGTATGGGGTGTTGGATGAGGGGTGTTGGGTGTGGGGTGTTGGATGAGGGGTGTTGGGTGTGGGGTGTGGGATGTGGGGTGTGGGTATGGGGTGTTGGATGTGGAGTGTTGGGTGTGGGGTGTGGGATGTGGGGTGTGGGTATGGGGTGTTGGATGTGGGGTGTGGGTATGGGGTGTTGGATGAGGGGTGTGGGTATGGGGTGTGGGTATGGGGTGTTGGGTGTGGGGTGTTGGGTGTTGGGTGTGGGGTGTGGGATGTGGGGTGTGGGTATGGGGTGTTGGATGAGGGGTGTTGGGTGTGGGGTGTGGGATGTGGGGTGTGGGTATGGGGTGTTGGATGAGGGGTGTTGGGTGTGGGGTGTTGGGTGTGGGGTGTGGGTATGGGGTGTTGGATGAGGGGTGTTGGGTGTGGGGTGTGGGATGTGGGGTGTGGGTATGGGGTGTTGGATGAGGGGTGTTGGGTGTGGGGTGTTGGGTGTGGGGTGTGGGTATGGGGTGTTGGATGAGGGGTGTTGGGTGTGGGGTGTGGGATGTGGGGTGTGGGTATGGGGTGTTGGATGAGGGGTGTTGGGTGTGGGGTGTTGGATGAGGGGTGTTGGGTGTGGGGTGTGGGATGTGGGGTGTGGGTATGGGGTGTTGGATGTGGGGTGTGGGTATGGGGTGTTGGATGAGGGGTGTTGGGTGTGGGGTGTGGGATGTGGGGTGTGGGTATGGGGTGTTGGATGTGGAGTGTCGGGTGTGGGGTGTGGGATGTGGGGTGTGGGTATGGAGTGTTGGATGAGGGGTGTTGGGTATGGGGTGTTGGGTGTGGGGTGTGGGTATGGGGTGTTGGATGTGGGGTGTGGGTATGGGGTGTTGGATGTGGAGTGTCGGGTGTGGGGTGTGGGATGTGGGGTGTGGGTATGGGGTGTTGGATGAGGGGTGTTGGGTGTGGGGTGTGGGATGTGGGGTGTGGGTATGGGGTGTTGGATGAGGGGTGTTGGGTGTGGGGTGTTGGGTGTGGGGTGTGGGTATGGGGTGTTGGATGAGGGGTGTGGGGTGTGGGATGTGGGATG
The DNA here is from genome assembly GCF_030028105.1 of Mobula birostris. NCBI lineage: Eukaryota > Metazoa > Chordata > Chondrichthyes > Myliobatiformes > Myliobatidae > Mobula > Mobula birostris. The sequence goes on from NC_092383.1 coordinate 6,020,334, forward strand.
TGGGGTGTGGGTATGGGGTGTTGGAAGAGGGGTGTTGGGTGTGGGGTGTGGGATGTGGGGTGTGGGTATGGGGTGTTGGATGAGGGGTGTTGGGTATGGGGTGTTGGATGTGAGGTGTGGGTATGGGGTGTTGGATGAGGGGTGTCGGGTGTGGGGTGTGGGATGTGGGGTGTGGGTATGGGGTGTTGGATGAGGGGTGTTGGGTGTGGGGTGTGGGATGTGGGGTGTGGGTATGGGGTGTTGGATGTGGAGTGTTGGGTGTGGGGTGTTGGATGAGGGGTGTGGGTATGGGGTGTTGGATGAGGGGTGTTGGGTGTGGGGTGTGGGATGAGGGGTGTTGGGTGTGGGGTGTGGGGTGTGGGTATGGGGTGTTGGTTGAGGGGTGTTGGGTGTGGGGTGTTGGATGTGGGGTGTGGGTATGGGGTGTTGGATGTGGGGTGTGGGTATGGGGTGTTGGATGAGGGGTGTTGGGTGTGGGGTGTGGGATGTGGGGTGTGGGTATGGGGTGTTGGATGTGGGGTGTGGGTATGGAGTGTTGGATGAGGGGTGTTGGGTGTGGGGTGTTGGGTGTGGAGTGTTGGGTGTGGGGTGTTGGGTGTGGGGTGGGGGTATGGGGTGTTGGATGAGGGGTGTTGGGTGTGGGGTGTGGGATGTGGGGTGTGGGTATGGGGTGTTGGGTGTGGGGTGTTGGGTGTGGGGTGTGGGATGTGGGGTGTGGGGTGTGGGGTGTGGGTATGGGGTGTTGGATGTGGGGTGTGGGTATGGGGTGATGGATGTGGGGTGTTGGGTGTGGGGTGTGGGTATGGGGTGTTGGATGAGGGGTGTTGGGTGTGGGGTGTGGGATGTGGGGTGTGGGTATGGGGTGTTGGATAGGGGTGTTGGGTGTGGGGTGTTGGGTGTGGGGTGTGGGTATGGGGTGTTGGATGTGGGGTGTGGGTATGGGGTGTTGGATGAGGGGTGTTGGGTGTGGGGTGTTGGATGTGGGGTGTGGGTATGGGGTGTTGGATGAGGGGTGTTGGGTGTGGGGTGTGGAATGTGGGGTGTGGGTATGGGGTGTTGGATGTGGAGTGTCGGGTGTGGGGTGTTGGATGTGGGGTGTGGGTATGGGGTGTGGGATGTGGGGTGTGGGTATGGGGTGTTGGATGTGGAGTGTCGGGTGTGGGGTGTGGGATGTGGGGTGTGGGTATGGGGTGTTGGATGTGGAGTGTCGGGTGTGGGGTGTGGGATGTGGGATGTGGGTATGGAGTGTTGGGTGTGAGATACGAGCTGAGGTGTGGCGTGAGGTGTGGGTATGGGGTGTGGGGTGTGGAGTGTCGGGTGTGGGGTGTGGGATGAGGGGTGTTGGGTGTGGGGTGTTGGATGTGGGGTGTGGGTATGGGGTGTTGGATGAGGGGTGTTGGGTGTGGGGTGTGGGATGTGGGGTGTGGGTATGGGGTGTTGGATCTGGAGTGTTGGGTGTGGGGTGTGGGATGTGGGGTGTGGGTATGGGGTGTTGGATGTGGAGTGTCGGGTGTGGGGTGTGGGATGTGGGATGTGGGTATGGAGTGTTGGGTGTGAGATACGAGCTGAGGTGTGGCGTGAGGTGTGGGTATGGGGTGTGGGGTGTGGAGTGTCGGGTGTGGGGTGTGGGATGAGGGGTGTTGGGTGTGGGGTGTTGGATGTGGGGTGTGGGTATGGGGTGTTGGATGAGGGGTGTTGGGTGTGGGGTGTGGGATGTGGGGTGTGGGTATGGGGTGTTGGATCTGGAGTGTTGGGTGTGGGGTGTGGGATGTGGAGTGTTGGGTATGGGGTGTTGGATGTGGGGTGTGGGTATGGGGTGTTGTATGTGGGGTGTGGGTATGGGGTGTTGGATCTGGAGTGTTGGGTGTGGGGTGTGGGATGTGGAGTGTTGGGTATGGGGTGTTGGATGTGGGGTGTGGGTATGGGGTGTTGTATGTGGGGTGTGGGTATGGGGTGTAGGATGAGGGGTGTTGGGTGTGGGGTGTGGGATGTGGGGTGTGGGTATGGGGTGTTGGATGAGGGGTGTTGGGTGTGGGGTGTTGGGTGTGGGGTGTGGGTATGGGGTGTTGGATGAGGGGTGTTGGGTGTGGGGTGTTGGATGAGGGGTGTTGGGTGTGGGGTGTTGGGTGTGGGGTGTGGGTATGGGGTGTTGGATGTGGGGTGTTGGATGAGGGGTGTTGGGTGTGGGGTGTGGGATGTGGGGTGTGGGTATGGGGTGTTGGATGTGGAGTGTCGGGTGTGGGGTGTGGGATGAGGGGTGTTGGGTATGGGGTGTTGGGTGTGGGGTGTGGGTATGGGGTGTTGGATGAGGGGTGTTGGGTGTGGGGTGTGGGATGTGGGGTGTGGGTATGGGGTGTTGGATGTGGAGTGTCGGGTGTGGGGTGTGGGATGAGGGGTGTTGGGTGTGGGGTGTGGGATGTGGGGTGTGGGTATGGAGTGTTGGATGTGGGGTGTTGGGTGTGGGGTGTGGGATGTGGGGTGTGGGGTGTGGGTATGGGGTGTTGGGTGTGGGGTGTTGGGTGTGGGGTGTGGGTATGGGGTGTTGGATGAGGGGTGTTGGGTGTGGGGTGTGGGTATGGGGTGTTGGATGAGGGGTGTTGGGTGTGGGGTGTGGGATGTGGGGTGTGGGTATGGGGTGTTGGATGTGGAGTGTCGGGTGTGGGGTGTGGGATGAGGGGTGTTGGGTATGGGGTGTTGGGTGTGGGGTGTGGGTATGGGGTGTTGGATGAGGGGTGTTGGGTGTGGGGTGTGGGATGTGGGGTGTGGGTATGGGGTGTTGGATGTGGAGTGTCGGGTGTGGGGTGTGGGATGAGGGGTGTTGGGTGTGGGGTGTGGGATGTGGGGTGTGGGTATGGGGTGTTGGATGTGGGGTGTTGGGTGTGGGGTGTGGGATGTGGGGTGTGGGGTGTGGGTATGGGGTGTTGGATGTGGGGTGTGGGTATGGGGTGTTGGATGAGGGGTGTTGGGTGTGGGGTGTTGGGTGTGGGGTGTGGGTATGGGGTGTTGGATGTGGGGTGTGGGTATGGGGTGTGGGGTGTGGGTATGGGGTGTTGGGTGTGGGGTGTGGGGTATGGGGTGTTGGATGAGGGGTGTTGGGTGTGGGGTGTTGGGTGTGGTGTGTGGGGTGTGGGATGTGGGGTGTGGGGGGTGGGTATGGGGTGTTGGATGAGGGGTGTTGGGTGTGGGGTGTTGGGTGTGGGGTGTGGGGTGTGGGATGTGGGGTGTGGGGTGTGGGTATGGGGTGTTGGGTGTGGGGTGTTGGGTGTGGGGTGTGGGGTGTGGGATGTGGGGTGTGGGTATGGGGTGTTGGATGTGGAGTGTCGGGTGTGGGGTGTGGGATGTGGGGTGTGGGTATGGAGTGTTGGGTGTGAGATACGAGCTGAGGTGTGGCGTGAGGTGTGGGTATGGGGTGTGGGGTGTGGCGTCTGAGAGATGGGTGTGGGGTGTGAGATGCTGGTGTGCGGCATGTATTTTGCAGGAGGGTGTCTATATAGTAAAAGGCTGAGGGTGTGTCTGGATGGTGATGGGAAGAGAAATATATATTTAGAGCAGATTACTGTATGGCTTTTCATTGGCTACATAGAACAGTCCATGTTCCAAGCCTTCCCTGGTAATGCTCCCCAACTCTTCCTTTGTTACAGTGACGACTCCATTGGTGCTCCTTCAGTCACCCATGCTGAACTGATCTATTTCATCAACTTTGTCTTCAACTTCCACCCTGCCCTTAAATTCAACTAATCCATTCCTCGTACCTCCTCCCCTTTCTCAATCCCTCCATCTCCATCTCTGGAGATAAACTGTCCACTGATATGTTTTACAAACCTACTAACTCTCACAATTATCTTGACTATACCTCCTTCCACCTCTCATTTGCAAAAATAGTATTCCCTTCTCTCAGTTTGTCCATATCTACCGCATTTGTTCTCAGAATGAGGCTTTCCAAAGTTCAAGGTACATTTATTATCAAAGTATGTATATTTTATACAACCTCGAGATTTGTCTCCTCACAGGCCACCACAAAACAAGGAAACCCATCAGAACCCATTAAAGCAAAGACGGTTGAATACCCAACATGCAGAGAGAAGGAATCAAATCCTACAAACAATAACAGTAGGCAAATACCACTCAGGACTGCTGTTCACGGAAGTGAGCTCACGGCCGATTCAGAAGCCTGTTAGTTGCAGGCTACAGCCTCAGTTCAGTGAACCTTGTGGAGCAACAAACTGAACCAGCCTATCCCTTCCCTCCGGGCCCGACACCCTGACCTCTTCAAATGGCCCGAATCTTAATCATCCAAACCTCAGTCATTCCGTGCTCTCGCACCCAGGCACCACCACTTCAATAAGCTCTCGGGCCCAAGCCTCGCCACCTCGATTCGGCCCAAATCCAAACTTTCCAATTCGGCTCAGCGCTTAAATCGACCAAACCTCGGATCTTTCCTCACTCTCAGGCCCGGGCTCCATCTGAACTCTGCCTGGCTTCATTCCGCCGCATTGAATTGCCTCCAAGTCCACTCCAGCAATGGCCTTACGTTGGCTCATGCCAATTTCTACTGCCCTCCCTCACTGTAACACTCCCTCTGGTTCAGAGTTCATTCCGGCATCCTCCGTAAGGAGAATCCCTGTGAAATGCGATGCAGACGTACCGGGTAGGTTAATTGGTCATTGTACATTGTCCTCTGATTAGGTTAGGGTTAAATCAGGGCTGTGGTGAGGTGCTGGGCGGTGCAGCTCGAAGGGCCAGAAGGGCCTACTCCACACCGTATCTCCAAATAAATTAAACATCTGATACATCTTCTTTCAAAGAACAGGGTTTTCCTTCTGGCATCATCGATGCGCTCAACCTCATCTCCTCCACTTCCTGCACATCCTGCCCTCATACCAGTGTCATGACATCGAAACAGGGGTGGAGTTCCTCTTGGCCTTACCTACCACCCCACAAGCCTTCATATCCAGCATATCATTCTCCACAACATCCTCCATTTTCTACAGGACCCTAAATGGTAAGCATATCTTTCCCGAGTCGGTAGGAGATTGCTTACTCCCTCGTTCGCTCATCCCTCCCCACTGATCTCCCACCCGATGCAGACTGGGGATTGCTTCTACAAGCACCTTCACTATGCCTGCTGCAGAAGACAGGATCTCCCGGATCTACCCATGTAAATTCGATTTCAAACTCCCATTCTGACATGTCCGTCCATGGCCTCCTCTACCAACGCAATGAGGCCAAACACAGATTGGAGGAGCAACACCTCATATTTTGCCTGAGTAGCCTCCAATGTGATGGCATGAACATCAATTTCTCTAACTTTCACTAATGACTTCTTCACCTCCCTCCTCTCTCTTTCCATTCCCCATTCTGGTCACGCTCTCAGCCTTTCACTTCTCTTCACCAGCCCATTGCCTCCCTCCGGTTCCCCTCCTCCTTCCCTTTCTTCCATGGTCCACTGATCTCTCCTCTCAGATTCCTTCTTCAATGTTTTACCTTCTCCACCTATCATCTCCCAGCTTCTTACTTCTTCCCTCACCAACCATCTACTTTCCCTCTCACCTGGTCTCACCTGTCACTTGCCATCTTGTACTCTTTCCCCCCTCCCTCCCCCCCGCAACTTTCTTAGTCCGACTCCTTCCCCTTTCCTTTCCAGTCCTGCAGAAGGATCTCGGCCCGAAACGTCACCTGTTTTGTCTTCTCCATAGATGCTGCCTGACCTGCTGAGTTCCTCTGGCATTTTTTCTGTGGTGCTCCAGATTTCCAGCACTTTAAGAATCTCTGGTGTTTATAATGAAATGATCTGTATGGATGTAAACAACAAAAATAAGACAATTGCCGATTTAAATCATCAATCTCTACCTCATTAAGATCCTTTTAAACCTGCCCCTTTGACCTAGCCTTTTATCACCTGCCTCGAAATTTTAAAAGCTCGGTGCCAAATTTTTATTTGATGTACTGTACATTTTTTAGATAACACTGCTGTGAAAGATAAATAATTTAGTTACACAAATTACATGCAACATTATCTTGGCACAATTTTTTTATTCTTGGGGCGGGGAGATGCTTGAGATAGAGAGTAGAAGGTGACTGGAGCGAGCTGCCAGTGATGGCAGGGGAGACAGGTATAAAAGTCAAAGTCATAGTAAAATTTATTATCAAACTTTGAGATTAATTTTTGTGCAGGCATTGACAGGAAAATAAAGAAATACAATAGAATTTATGAAAAACTATACAAAACAGAGACCACAAACAGCCATTGTGCAAAAGAGGACAAACTGAGCAAATAAAAAAAGTAATACTGAGTACATTAGTTGTAAGGGGCCCTCGAAAGTGAGTCTGTAGGTCATAGAAACACACATAAAAGTTGCTGGTGGACGCAGCAGGCCAGGCAGCATCTCTAGGAGGAGGTACAGTTGACATTTCAGGCCGAGACCCTTCGTCAGGACTAACTGAAGGAAGAGCTAGTAAGAGATTTGAAAGTTGGAGGGGGAGGGGGAGATCCAAAATGATAGGAGAAGACAGGAGGGGGAGGGATGGAGCCAAGAGCTGGACAGGTGATTGGCAAAAGGGATATGAGAGGATCATGGGACAGGAGGCCCAGGGAGAAGGAAAAGGGGCCAGAAGCCCAGAGGATGGGCAAGGGGTATAGTCAGAGGGACAGAGGGAGAAAAAGGAGAGAGGGAAAAAGAATGTGTGTATATAAATAAATAACGGATGGGGTACGAGGGGGAGGTGGGGCATTAGCGGAAGTTTGAGAAGTCAATGTTCATGCCATCGGGTTGGAGGCTACCCAGACGGAATATAGGGTGTTGTTCCTCCAACCTGAGAACACCTGCTGCGTTCACCAACAACTTTTATGTGTCCCATGATCCTCTCGTATCCCTTTTGCCAATCACCTGTCCAGCTCTTGGCTCCATCCTTGCCCCTCCTGTCTTCTCCTATCATTTCGGATCTCCCCCTCTCCCTCCCGCTTTCAAATTTCTTACTAGCTCTTCTTTCAGTTAGTCCTGACGAAGGGTCTCGGCCTGAAACGTCAACTGCACCTCTTGCTAGAGATGCTGCCTGGCCTGCTGCGTTCACCAGCAACTTTGAAGTGTGTTGCTTGAATTTCCAGCATCTGCAGAATTCCTGTTGTTTGCGTTTCTAAATTCACGACTGTGAAGCCTCTTCCAGTGATGCCTACACTGAAGAAGTTTAGATCCTCTCTTCGACGGGAGTTCAGTGAAACCATCTCTCACTGCTCCCCATCTGTAATTTCTTCGGCTCTTCAACTTTTTGATCACATTTTGACTCAGGCTCGCTATCACAGCCGTATATCCTTTCTTGGAACGTGTCTCCGCCGCCAACTTACTCCAGTTGGCTTTAGGATTCGTTTCCGAGCCTCTCAATTTGGACCTTCTGAGGATCCCAGGTACTCACATTTTATTGACTCCGCCTCCCGTCGCTTCTCCCGTCAAGCTCTGAAGGTGACCCTCTCCGCCATGAGGAGGTACTTGGCGTCCCTATCCCAGACCCTTCCACACCTTCGGGACACTTTCTTCGCCGTCTGTAATGGTCCTACCCGTTATTTCATCCTCCGTCGGATTCACGCCTGCAATCGCCGTTTTTTTGACTTTGTCATGTTAGGCAAAGATCGCAAGATCCTACATCTACGGACTCCAGAGCCTGCTGGCCCTGAAACTAGCAGGCATGAACTTCAGATTGCCTCTGCCATTGATCTCACCGGCTCCAACACCCCAGGGCATATTCAAAACCCGGACTCCAGCAACGACCATGGACACATTCAAAGTGATTGCGCAACCACCAACTTGACTCCAGCCTTGAACTCCAGGCCGGGTCTTTATGTGCTGCTATTGTGACTCCCGTCTCCCCTTCCCCCACCAATACTCTGCAATCCCGTCTCCTTCAGATCCCATCGTCAGCTCCTGGGTACTCAGAGGCTCCATCTTCCTCTCACCCCAACCCCCCCCTCTCCACTGACACCCTCAGCCTCCCCCCTCCCCCCTCTGATCCCAGCTCTCATCCGTGCCCGGTCTTTACCATCCCCTCCGACCTTCAACTGTCGGAGGCAGAACGCTCTGTCCTCAGTAAGGGCCTCAACTTTGTCCCCCTTCGCCCACACCTCAGCGAGTTCCGCATTCGCCATGATGCGGAACTTTTCTTCCGCCGTCTCCGTCTCCAAGCCTACTTCTTCGGCAAGGACTGTTCCACCCCCACCGATGACCCCTTCTCCCATCTTCAACCCTCCTCTTCTTCATGGACACCCCGCTCTGGTCTCTGCCTGCTCTGGATCTCTATATCGCTAACTGCCGACGGGACATCAACCGTCTCGACTTCACCGCACCTTGTCCCCATTCCAACCTCACTCCTTCGAAACGCTCTGCTCTCCACTCCCTCCGCACTAATCCTAACCTTATTATTAAACCCGCCGATAAGGGGAGTGCTGTTGTAGTCTGGCGTACTGACCTCTATCTTGCCGAGGCACAGCGACAACTCGCGGATACCTCCTCTTATTTACCCCTCGATCGTGACCCCACTAAGGAGCACCAGGCCATTGTCTCCCACACCATCACCGCCTTTATCCGCTCAGGGTATCTCCCATCCACTGCTACCAACCTTATAGTTCCCACACCCCGCACTTCCCGTTTCTACCTCCTACCCAAGGTCCATAAACCTGCCTGTCCTGGCTGACCTATTGTCTCAGCTTGCTCCTGCCCCACCGAACTCATTTCTGCATACCTCGACACTGTTTTATCCCCCCTTGTTCAATCCCTTCCTACCTATGTTCGTGACACTTCTCACGCTCTTAAACTTTTCGATGATTTTAAGTTCCCTGGCCCCCACCGCTTTATTTTCACCATGGATGTCCAGTCCCTATATACTTCCATCCCCCATCAGGAAGGTCTCAAAGCTCTACGCTTCTTTTTGGATTCCAGACCTAATCAGTTCCCCTCTACCACCACTCTGCTCCGTCTAGCGGAATTAGTCCTTACTCTTAATAATTTCTCCTTTGGCTCCTCCCACTTCCTCCAAACTAAAGGTGTAGCTATGGGCACCCGTATGGGTCCTAGCTATGCCTGCCTTTTTGTTGGCTTTGTGGAACAATCTATGTTCCGTGCCTATTCTGGTATCTGTCCCCCACTTTTCCTTCGCTACATCGACAACTGCATTGGCGCTGCTTCCTGCACGCATGCAGAGCTCGTTGACTTTATTAACTTTGCCTCCAACTTTCACCCTGCCCTCAAGTTTACCTGGTCCATTTCCGACACCTCCCTCTCCTTTCTAGATCTTTCTGTCTCTGTCTCTGGAGACAACTTATCTACTGGTGTCTACTATAAGCCTACTGACTCTCATAGCTATCTGGACTATTCCTCTTCTCACTCTGTCTCTTGCAAAAACGCCACCCCCTTCTCGCAATTCCTCCGTCTCTGCCGCATCTGCTCTCAGGATGAGGCTTTTCATTCTAGGACGAGGGAGATGTCTTCTTTTTTTAAATAAAGGGGCTTCTCTTCCTCCACCATCAACTCTGCTCTCAAACGCATCTCCCCCATTTCACGTACATCTGCTCTCACTCCATCGTCCCGCCACCCCACTAGGAATAGGGTTCCCCTGGTCCTCACCTACAACCCCACCAGCCTCCGGGTCCAACATATTATTCTCCGTAACTTCCACCACCTCCAACGGGATCCCACCACTAAGCACATCTTTCCCTCCCCCCCCCCCTGCATTCCGCAGGGATCGCTCCCTTTGCGACTCCCTTGTCCATTCGTTCCCCCCCATCCCTCCCCACTGATCTCCCTTCTGGCACTTATCCGTGTAAGCGGAACAAGTGTTACACATGCCCTTACACTTCCTCCCTTACCACCGTTCAGGGCCCCAAACAGTCCTTCCAGGTGAGGCAACACTTCACCTGTGAGTCGACTGGGGTGATAGACTGCGTCCGGTGCTCCCGATGTGGCCTCTTATATATTGGCGAGATCCGACGCAGACTGGGAGACCGCTTTGCTGAACACCCCACGCTCTGTCCGCCAGAGAAAGCAGGATCTCCCAGTGGCCACACATTTTAATTCCACATCCCATTCCCATTCTGACATGTCTATCCACGGCCTCCTCTACTGTAAAGATGAAGCCACACTCAGGTTGGAGGAACAACACCTTATATTCCGTCTGGGTAGCCTCCAACCTGATGGCATGAACATCGACTTCTCTAAATTCCGCTAATGCCCCACCTCCCCCTCGTACCCCATCTGTTATTTATTTTTATACACACATTCTTTCTCTCACTCTCCTTTTTCTCCCTCTGTCCCTCTGAATATACCCCTTGTCCATCCTCTGGGTTCCCCCCCTTGTCTTTCTTCCCGGACCTTCTGTCCCATGATCCTCTCGTATCCCCTTTTGCCAATCACCTGTCCAGCTCTTGGCTCCATCCCTCCCCCTCCTGTCTTCTCCTATCATTTTGGATCTCCCCCTCCCCCTCCAACTTTCAAATCTCTTACTAGCTCTTCCTTCAGTTAGTCCTGACAAAGGGTCTCAGCCCGAAACGTCGACCGTACCTCTTCCTAGAGATGCTGCCTGACCTGCTGCGTTCACCAGCAACTTTGATGTGTGTAACTTTTATGTGTGTTGCTTGAAATCCCAGCATCTGCAGATTTCCTCGTGTTTGCTGTAGGTCATAGAATCAGCTCAGAGTTGAAGTGAGTGAAGTAAGCCTGTGAGCAGTTTGTACGTTCTCCCAATGACCGGGTGAATTTCCTCCCACAGTCCAAAGATGTACCGGTTGGTAGGTTAATTGGTCATTGTAAATTGTCCCGTGATGAGGCTGGGGTTAAATAGGTGGGATGCTGGGCAGCGTGACTCAAAGGGCTGGAAGGGTCTGTTCTACACTGAATCTCAATAAATAAATAAGTTATCCACCCTGGTTCAGGAACCTGATTGTCGTAGGGTAATAACTGTTCCTGAAGCTGGTGGCACAGGACGTTTAAGATGCTGTTGGATAGACACATAAATATGCAGAGAAAAGAAAGCTATGGGCCATGTACAGAGAGAAAGGATTAGGTTAATTAGGCATCGTTAGCTTCTTTAGTTCAGCACAACATTGTACGCCTAAGGAATTGTTCCTCTGCTGTTCTGTTCCATGTGTTCTATGTTCCAAGTCTCAGATTCAGATTCATTTATTTATGAAATGGATTGCTTGCTTTAACAGCCAACACAGCCAAGGTTGTGCTGGGGGCAGTCTGTAAGTGTCGTCACACTTTCCGGCACCCACTACACAATACACAGCACAGAACAACTCAAGACAACAACAACAGAGTAAAACTAAATAACAACAGCAAAACGAGCCCCTTTCCCACTCTCCCACCCAGTCCGTCACACACACAGGCCTCCAACACCCCCCCCAACCCGAGACAGGTCACCTTTGGGCCTCCAGTCCTTGGTCCCAGACACTCAGACTTGCAGACACTGGACCTCCAATTTCTAATTTCTGGCCCAGACTCCTGGACTTGCAAACATCGGGCTTCCAACCCCCAGTCTCTGGCCCAGACTCTTGGACTCACGGACATCAGGCCTCCAACTCCCAGTCTCTGGCCCAAACTCCTGGACTCTCAGACATCAGGCCTCCAACTCCCAGTCTCTGGCCCAGACTCTTGGACTCACAGACATCAGGCCTCCAACCTCCTGTTTCTGGCCCAGACCACCCCCTACCTCCGGACTTGCTGAATTTGGTCTTCTACCTTTCGGGCTTTCTACATCCAGACTCACGGAGCTCTGGGCTTCAAACTCTGGCTTTGCCCTCTTGACTTCTGGGTATCGACCGCAGGACACGCCAGTTATGGGTTTGACCTCTGCCCTCCTCAGGACTCGCCAATCACCGACATCGCAGCTTGGCGCCATCTTGACTGCAATTGAACCAGGCTGTTTACAAGCTTGGTTTCACAGTTAACCCTCAATAACCTTCAATATGTGGCATTTTCCGGAACTTCTATTTCTGACACTGCAACTTTCCCCTGCCTGGGCTCTGCCAGACCCACCTATTCTAACACACTCCCTTATTCCCTCTCTAAACCTGAGACTTCCAAGTGTCTGCTCCTTGCTCTGAGGCCAGTGCCGAATCTCCATCGTTGTCAGCGCTGCTGATATCCATGACAGTCCAGAACACACAACATCACCACAGGCAGCGTCGTAAACACTTCAATTCAAAGCCAGACATTCCCCAGGGCAAACAGCAATAATAAAAACCATCACAATAACTCGTTCCTGATCAAAGCAAGCTGGATTCATTTCTTGAAAAAGAAATGGATTTAGTGCTTTGAATGAAATAATTAAGTGAAAGCCACACTAACTCACAGTTCCCTCCCCTTTCAAGTACCTCACACTCACCCGCCAATCGTTGTTGGAAGTCAGAAAGCTGATTTCAAAAATGCTCATCTTCAGGAGCCTTCTGCATTCTGCCTCCTTCCTGCTGGTAAAACCTTCTCAAGCCCCACGAGCTACTTGCCAGCTTCTCTTCTCTCTGGTTCCCCTCCTCTTTCCCTCTCTACCATGGTTCACTGTTCTCTCGTTTCAGATCCCTTCTTCTTCAGGCCTTTACCTCTTTCACCCAACACCTCCCAGCTTCTTACTTCATACACCCTCCCCCACATACCTTCACTCCCACCTGATCTCACCTAACACCAGCCAGCTTGTACTCCTCTCCCTCCCTCTTCCTTCTAATTCTGGCTCCTTCCTTTCCAATCCCGGTGTAAGGTCTCAGCTCAAGACATTGACTGGTTATTCCCCGACATAGATGCTGCCTGGCCTGCTGAATTCCTCCAGCATTTTGGGTGCGTTGCTCAAGATTTCCAGCATCTCCAGATTTTCTTGCCATAAAGCTTAGGTGGGCACCTTGGTTGGTATGGACTAGTTGGGTTTAAGACCCTGCTTTCATGCTGTATAACTCTGTGATAACTCTATGGGATACTTGATTTCAGCAAGAACTCATTGGGCCGAATGGTTGCATGATGCTCTTCATAAGAGGGTGGCAGTCCAAATGTCTGAAGAGACTTCAAGTGCTTAAATGAATCTGGTAGAGGTGTGTAGTGGTCAGTATATTGACTGGCTGTCTCGCAGCCTGGTATGGAAACACCAATAACCTTGAATGGAAAATCCTACAATAAGTAGTGGATACGGCCCAGTCTGTCACGACCAAAGCCCTCCCCACCATTGAGCATATCTACACAAAGCGCAGGAAGGCAACATCCATTATTGGGGACTCTCACCAGCCAGGCCATGCTCTCTTCTCACTGCTGCCATCAGGAAGAAGGTACAGGAGACTCAGGACTCACACCACCAGGTTCAGGATCAGTTATTACCCCTCAACCGTCAGAGTATTGCCCGAAAGTGATAACTTCACTCGTCCCATCATTGAAATGTACCCACAACCAATGGATTCACTTTCAAGGACGCTTCATCTCATGTTCTCAATCTTTATGACATATTTATTTATAATATCATTTACACAGCTTGTTGTCTTTGGACACCGGTCGAATACTGAGTTGGAGCAGTTTTTCACTGATGCTATAATGGCTATTTTTCTATGATGGATTTACTGAGTATGCCTGCAAGAAAATGAATCTCAGGATTGTATATAGTGACATGTATGTACTTTGATAATAAATTTACATTGCACTTTGAACTTTGATTAGATTCAGATTCATTTGACGCATGCGCAAGAAAACGTACAGTGAAATGTGTCGTTTGTGTTAACAAGCAGCACAACCCAAAAGGGGGCAGCCTACAAGTGTCGCCACTCTGGTGCTAACACAGCACACCCACAATGTTCAGCAGAACAAGACAAGCACCAACAACAAGAGTAAAGATAAAAATATTATCATCAAGAATGGCATCCTGACTACCATCACAAATGAAACTACCGATGCTTTGCCAAGTATGAAAGTCTGCCATCCCAGACTTTGTGTGACTCCAGACCTGTCAGTTCCCATTGAAATACACTCAGTGGCCACTTTATTAGCTGCAGGGGTACCTAATAAATTGGCCACGGAGTATACGTTCATGGTCTTCTGCTGCTGTAGCCCGTCCACTTCAAGGTTTGACATGTTGAACGTTCAGAGATGGTCTTCTGCACACCACTGTTGTAACATGTGGTTATTTGAGTTACTGTCACCTCCTCGTCAGCTTGAATTAGTCTGGCCAACTCCTCTGACCTCTCTCATTAACAAAACTTTTTCACCCACAGAACTGCCGCTCACTGGATTTTTTTGTTTTTTGCTTTCTTGCATCATTCTCTGTAAACTCTGGAGACTGCTGTGTGTGAAAATCCTAGGAGATGAATTTTTGAGGTACTCAAACCACCCTGTCTGGCACCAAAATCGTTCTGCAGTTAAAGTCACTTAGATCACATTTCCTCCTCATTTTGACGTTTAGTCTGCACAACAACCGAACCTCTTGACCATGTGTGCATGCTTTTATGCATTGAGTTGCTGCCACATAATTAGTAGACAATTGCTTTTACGAGCAGGTAATAGTTGTGTCTAATAAAGTGGCCACTGAGTGTTGATTAACAGGATAAGGGCTATTCGTGATGGGTAAGATAGGATGGCTTGTCCAGTGACATCTCATGGAACAAATGGGACAAGTCAGCTCAGGGAGATTAGTTTGTGCTTTCAGCCCTCAATACTGTGGTTAAAATGTGACGAAGGACGAGGCAAGGAATCTGGACAACTGTGACTGCTCCCAGTTTTCATATGCCTAGCAAAGTCCTGTTGGTAACCAAGAAAAATCACAGTAACCAACACTGAACCAAGTAGAACGTCGCCAGGAATTCTTAGGGCTACCCTTGGCCAATTCACTGATTACAAGGATGTTGTTAAGAATATTCCAAAGTCACGTCGCACACTGCTTGCATTGAAAACCCCTGGAAGTACGTGATATTTTTTTTGAATTGTTAAAAATGAAGATTAATTCATATTGTTCTCCATCCTTAAGGAGAATTTCCGTACATACTTCATGTTAGTGGCCTCGTATCCGTACTATTTCTGTCAGCTCCCACTGGTGTCCTCATGTTGAACCTGGGCATTTATAAACATTACTAGCCACAATAAATCACACAACCATGATTGAAAAACAATACACAAACAGGAAAATAACACTCCACAATATGCTACAGTACGAAATGAATGGAAGGAGACTAAATGTGTGCCAAATATATAAATATGGACACAATGGGTGAATTTAAGCATAAAAGTTTCAAGATACAGACTTCTGTGCCTAAGTTATTTTTCTTCTCATGAGGGTGAATCAGCGAGTTTACCACACTTATAACTGGGTTAGTATTTGTGGTTTCTGTGGCACTGGGCTACCTTAATGAGTAACATTATTTCCCCTGAGAATGAACAGAATGGCTTCAGGTTTCCCCACAGATCCCAACGGAACAAACACAAAATGCTGGAGGAACTCAGCAGCTCAGGCAGCATCAATGGAAAGAAATAAAGAGTTAACGTTTTGGGTCAAGACCCTTCATCAGGACTCGGTCTTGGCCCAAAACGTTAACTCTTTATTCCTCTCCAGAGATGCTGTCTGACCTGCTGAGTTCCTCCAGGATTTTGCGTATGTTACTCCGAATTTTCAGCATCTGCAGAATCCATAGTGTTTAAGATCTCAATGGAAACCAACAGAAACCTGGACTAAATCTAGGGTGTAAAACTGACACCTTGTCTGCTCTGTCAGGTAAAACATAGAACATAGAACACGGAGGAGTACAGCATAGGAACAGGCCATTTAGTCCAAAATGTTGTGCTGAACCAGCTAAAAAGCAAATCAAAAACACCCAACATCTACACAATGTCCATATCCCTCCATCTTCCTTACATTCATGTGCATATCTAAACATGTCTTTAAAAACCTCTGATGTATTTGTCTCTACCACCATACCAGGCAGCATATTCCAGGCATCCACCACTCTCTGAGTAAGAAACTTGCCCCTCACATCCCCCTTGAACCTACCCTCTTTCACCTTTAATGCATGCTGTCTGGTGTTAGACATTTCAACCCTGGGAAACAGATACTCCCTGTGTACTCTATTTCTGCTTTCAAATACTTGTAAACCTCTATCTGATCTTCCCCCAGCCTCCACCGCTCCAGAGAAAACAAACTGTTTACTCAACCTCTCGTGATATCACATGCCCTCCAAACCAGGCAGCATCATGGTAAACCTCCTTTTCACCCTCTCCGAAGCCTCAACATCCTTCCTATAGCGGGGCGAACAGAACTGTGTGCACTACTCCAGATGAGGCCTAATCAGAGTTCTATAAAGTAGTAACATAACTTCTTGACCCTCGTAAAGACAAGCATTCCATTAGCCTTCTGAACCACCTTATCGACCTGTGTAGCCTCTTTCAAGGAGCTATGAACTTGGATCCCAAGATCTCTCTGCTCAGCAACATTGTTGACGACCTTGCCCTTAACAATGTACTGTCTCTTTGCATTTGCAACACCTCTCGTTTATCTGGGTTAAACTCCATCTGCCATTTCTCTGCCCATATCAGCAACTGATCTATATTGTGCAGATCCAATTCACCATTTTAATGAAGTGCGGTTGAATTAGTGTTTTGGCTCATCCTTAAATCAACATCATTGAAGAGATTAAGCAGATAAGTTTTTTTTTTGTCACATGTACGTTGCAACAACCAGTGAAATGCCTCATTTGACACAACAGCCAACACAGTCTGAGGATGTGCCAGGGCAGCCCGCAAGTGTCGCCGCGCTTCTGGCGCCAACATACATGCACAGCTCACTATCCCTGGCCGGTATGTCCTTGGAATGTGGGAGAAAACCAGAGCACCTGGAGGAAAAGCACATGGTCATGGTGAGAGCATACCGACTCCATGCAGACAGCGGCAGGAATTGAACCTCAGTCGCTGGTGGTTGGAGCATTACACTAACCACTACGCTACCGTGCCATCCTAGTGGAAACTAAAACTCCACAGGCAATATCTCAAAGCAAGATAGGAGAATTATTTTAGACATCCTTGTCAATATTTAACTTTTACTCTTCATAGAGTTACCCAGCATGGAAATGTCCCATCACACCTCTGATTTTTTAAAATTTTCTTCCTGTTTAGAAAATAGTCCTCACCTTTATACCCTCTGCCCAAAGTGCATAACCAGACACTTCCCTGCACTGTGTTCCATCTGCCACTTCTTTGCCCATTCTCTGAATCTGTCCAAGTCCTTCTGGAGAGTCCAGGCTTCCTCAACACCACCTGCCCCTCCACCTATCTTTGTGTCATCTGCAAAACTGGCCACAAAGCCATCAACTCCTTCTTCCGAATCATCGACATAAAACATGAAAAGAAGCGGTCCCAACACTGACCCCTGCGGAACACATCACCGGCAGCCAACCAGAAAAGGCCCCCTTTATTCCCACTATTGCCTCCAATCTTCTATCCATGCTAGTATATTTCCTGTAATTCCATGGGATCTATCTTGTTAAGCTGTCTTACGTGCAGCACCTTGTCAAAGGCCTTCTGAAAATCCAATTAAAAATATCCATTGTTTATTGTTTACATCCTGCCTGTTATTTCCTCAAAGAATTCTAACAGATTTGTCAGGCCTTAAGTAAACCATGCTGGCTTTGGCCTATTTTGTCATGTGCTTCAAAGTACCCTGAAACCTCATCCTTGATAATGGTGCCACTGCAGGTAGGTTTTCCATTACATCTGTGCATATGTGAACCTGACAGCATCCATCATTAAGGGCCCCCACCACTTGGGTTGCCAACTTTCTCACTCCCAAATAAGGGAGAAAAATAGCAGTCAAATACGGGACACTTGTGTTCACCCCGAGAAAGACTACCATGACCATGAAGCCTTGCGCAGGCACCTGTGTGCACATGCGTGACATGCGCACCTGTGTACGTGCCGATTTTTTTCTACAAATCGGTTTTGGCTTAATCTTCCCGATTCTGCTTTTACTATATGTTAGTGTTATTTTAGGTTTTATATGTTATTTGGTATGATTTGGTAGGTTATTTTTTGGGTCTGGGAACGCCCAAAATTTTTTCCCATATAAATTAATGGTAATTGCTTTTTCGCTTTACGCCATTTCGGCTTACGAACGGTTTCATAGGAACGCTCTACCTTAGCGGGGGAAATACGGGACAAGGGCGGTCCCGTATGGGACAAACCAATTTAGCCCAATATACGGGATGTCCGGCTAATATGGGACAGTTGGCAACCCTACCCACCACCCAGATATGCCCTCTTCTCATTGCTAGAATCAGAGAGGAGATGCAGGAGCCTGAAGACACACACACTCAATGTTTTAGGAACCACTTCTTCCCCTCCACCATCAGATTTCTGAACAGAAAATGAACCCATGAACGATTTTGCTCCCTTCTTGCGCGATGTATTTAATTTTACAACTCCGCCAGGACTGTCCCAAGGAGGGTTGGGCATGGGGCCAGCATCCCCATCCTGTAAAAAAAAAGCAGAGCTACAGAAACTACAAAAACCTGGGAGAGGAAGAATCTTCAAAGCTGGCTACACTTGGGGACGATTTGAAAGACTAGCCCAGGATAGAGGACTCTGGTGAGCTTCTGTCCCAATAGGGGTGATGTGCTTAAGAAGAAGAATTGAATTATATATATTATTCTTATTATAATTTAGAACATATTTCATGTATTGCACTGATTCCTTGAAGTTGTTATACCGGGTGGGGGATAAGTTACCACTCAGTATTAAATGCTCCCAATGCTGTGCATCTCAAAGTGTCTCTGGCAACCAAGTGCTACACATATGGCTTATCTATTAGTCTGGCCAAACTATTTCTACTGGCAGGAGAAGGGGGCAGAGGAGGGTTACTGGCCTCTTAAAACCAGTCACTTTGGGAAGATGGGGGCTCGTCATCCATGCTTGGTAGCTCATCTAGAAGAAGGAAGACTCTGATCTCAAACCTCCGCTGCCTTGCAGTTTTACCCAGGCTCAGGGAGTAAACCCTGAGGGAAAATCTGGAGCTGGAGTCACTAAGGCAGCCCTTTGTTGAGGTCAACACTGACTGGCAACCCCTACGTCTCTGCTGGTGCCAGCTGTATTGGTCCCTGCCGTTCCTTTGTATTTATCAGCTGTGTGGGGAGGGGGAGCCTGCTACACGGGCAGCAGCTTGCTCTCCATATCGCACTGTCTTGGCTTGCGTATCCTGTAGACAGCTAGGATGCAACGTCCATAGTTGACCCCGACCACCAGAAGGGCGATGTATTGCACAGTACTGCAGCCACAAAACAATAACTTACACGACATACAGTATGTCACTGATAATAAACCAAATATGAAAAGCAATATAAAAGATTATAACAACAAGGATTTAATGCTGAGGTCTTGGTGAGGCCTCACAGAGTACTGTGAGCAGTTTTGGGCCCCTTATCTAAGAAAGGATGTGCTGACATTGGAGAGAGTTCAAAAGATGTTCACGAGAATGATTTCGGGAAAGAAAGGCTTATTGTATGAGAAGCGATTGATGGCTCTGGGTCTGTACTTGTCATAATTTAGAAGAAAGGGTGGGGCAGAAGCTCATTGAAGCCTATATAATGTTGAAAGGCCTCGACAGAGTGGATGTGGAGAGGATGCATACTATGGTGGGGGGATCTAGGGCCAGATGGCACAGCCTCAGAATAGGGGGACGTCCATTTAGAATGGAGAATAGGTGGAAGTTCTTTAGCCAGTGGATGGCAAATCCGTGGAATTTGTGGAAGCCAAGTCTTTGGGTATATTTAAGGCAGAAGCTGAAGTTTCCTGATTAGTCAGGATGTGAAAGATCATGGGGTGAAGGCAGGAGACTGTGGAAGAGAGGGAAATGGATCTGCCTATATCTTATGGTCTAAAATGTAGGAGCTGATAATATTCCATGTGGCTCCTGTGAAGAACTCCACAGATTTAGTTTTAGTTGATAATTCTGCCAGTAAATTGCCCAGAATGTGTAGGTGAGTGGTGGAACTGATGAGAGGTGAAATGGAATTAATGTAGAGTTGGTGTACATTTGATGGGTGGTGTGCCAGCTGAATACAGAACCCCAAACTCCGGGCTAGACTTCTGAGTGCACCATCTGACCAGCCCTCGTGCCTCCTCATGCCTCCTGTTCGAATGGACATTTGCCGACTTGGGACAGGCGGACATCCACAGATGTCCTTTGTCCCCATGTCTACATCGCTAGCCTTTCGAGCATGGAGTGGAGATGTAGACTCCAAGTGTCCTTTGTCCCCATGTCTACATTGCTGCCCTTTGGGTACCAAGTGGATGTCTGGAATAGATAGATAGATATGCTTTATTGACACTGAGGGAAATTGGGTTTTGTTACAGCTGCACCAACCAAGAATAGAGCGTAAATATAGCAATACAAAAACCACAAACAATCAAACAACAATATGCAAACTACGCCAGATGGAAATAAGTCCAGGACCAGCCTATTGGCTCAGGGTATCTGACCCTCCGTGGGAGGAGCTGCAAAGTTCAATGGCCACAGGCAGGCACAACCTCCCATTACGCTCAGTGTTGTATCTCAGTGGAATATGGCCGGAGTCCAACAGCAAAAAGTTCAATATCCGGTCTACAAACACGTTCCTCGATCTGTTGTTAACCGGAATGTTCTTCATCCCAATGTCTACTACGTTGTCCTTTCCAGTGTGGAGCATGAATCTCAAGTGTGGATACCCATTACCACAAATCTACACCACTGGCCTTTGAACACAGAGTTACAGAGGTATATAAACTGCGTCAAAGAGGAATGGCAAAGTGGTGCTCAGGATTTTATGGAAACCTGATGATGGTGGGGAAGAAGCTGTTCCAAAAAAGCTGGCAACTTTTTTCTAACTGCACCATCATTGTGGCTGGTCCACCTGAGTCTTTGGTCAATGGTGCTGCAGCAACAGTAAAGCCATCAGTAAGTGGTTAGATTCTTCCTTGTTGGAGACTGGAATTGTTTACCACTTCAGTGGCATCAGCATTACCTGACATATTCTCTACATATGCAGACAAGGTCTGCCTCATATGCCAAGGAGCTACAAATGAGGTTGAATAGAGAAGATGGGGCAGCATGGTAGTGTATTAGTTAGCACAATGCTTTACAGTATCAGCGACCCAGGTTCATTTCCCACTGCAAAGAGCTTGTACATTCTCTCCGTGACCGCGTGTGTTTCCTCCGGGAGCTCCAGTTTCCTCCCACATTCCAAAGACATACTGGTTTGTAGGTTAATTGGTCTTTGTTGAGGCAAGGGTTAAATTGGGGATTGCTGGCAGTGTAGCTCAAAGGACTGGAAGGGCTTATTCCACGCTAAATCTCAATAAATTAATAAATAAACCTGGAGGTAATGTTGCAGCTCTATAAAACCTTGGTTAGACCATACTTCAACCCGGAAAAGTGTGAAATGATACAATTTAGAAGGTCAAACGCCAAGGCACGAGTACAGGTTTAAGGGCAGGATTCTTCGTAGCGTGGAGGAACAGAGGGATCTTGGGGTCCATGTCCATTGATCCCTCAAAGTTGCCACACAAGCTAATAGAGTGGTTAAGAAGGGCTATGGTGTCTTGGCCTTGATTAGTCGGGGATTGAGTTTGAGAACCACAAGGTAATATTGAAGTTCTACAAAATGCAGGTTAGACCACAGTTGGAGTATTGTGATCAGTTCTGGTTGCCTCATTATGGGAAAGATGTGGAAGCTTTAGAGAGAGTGCAAAGGAAATTTACCAGGATGCTGCCTCAAATAGGGAGTATGTCTTATCAAGAAGGTTGAGCGAGCTCGGACTTTTCTCTTTAGAGCAAAGGACGATCAGAGCTGACTTGATAGTGGTGAGCAAGATGATAGCGGCATGGATAGAGAAGTCAGTCAGAGACTTTTTTCCAGGACAGAAGCAGTTAATATAATTTTAAAGTGATTGGAGGGATGAGGGTAGCTGGAGGCCTCATACTCTGGTGAGATAGAGACATGCCTGCCCAGCATGAGAAGGTAGCTCTGGTGGACTGGGTGGATGAGACCTGCAGTGAAATCCAATGACCAGGAAGATGGTACTGCAAGACTCCATGGAGAGCGGAGGGCATGACGAGGCACAGAAGATGTCATGCTCATCCACTACAACCAAGGAAGACCCCAGTATACGACGCTCGTTTATGCCACTGGACCCAGATTTCTGAGGGCAAGAGAGTGGATCTGCTCCAGTGAAATGGTTTTTACACTTTAAAAACTCACCCGCACAGATGCTCTATCTTCATCAGACACGATGGACAACCACCGTAGAGGGATGTCTCTTTTTACACAGAGAGATGTGCTCCTGGAAGGCTCTGCCAATGTTGGTCGTAGAGGCAGGTACATTAGGGACATTTAAGATAGGCATGTGGATGCTAGAAAATTGGAGGGTTTGCGGGTGGGAAAGGCTAGATTGTTCTTAGAGGTGATCTTAATGTTGGCACGGCAACGTGGGCTAAAAGGCCTGTACTGTTCTGTAATTCTCTGTGTTCTGTGACTTTCTACTTCAAAACCAACAGGTGTCACAAGTGCGGAGCACGGGCAGACCCAAATGCAGGACACAAGCACGTTTTGTAGTGTTAACAAGAATAGAGTTTATTAATCGTTACTAGGAAAGCAGGGAAGCAAGGATTGTTCAGAGGGAGATCAAGGAGTGAGCAAAACTGAAGCAGAAATAAGCGTGGCTAGACTCGGACTTGGACTTGGAACTTGGAACTCGGAACTTGGGACCCAGACTTGGAACTCGGGACCCAGACTTGAAACTCAGAACTTGGAACTTGGAACCTGGACTTGAAACTCGGAACCCGGACTTGAAACTCGGAACTTGGAACTCGGGACCCGGACTTGGAAATCAGAACATCAGAGCCTGGACTTGGAACTTGGAGCATCAGAAATCTGGACTTGGAACTCGGAACATCAGAAATCTGGAATTGGAACTCAGAACATCAGAGCCTGGACTTGGAACTCAGAGCATCAGAGCCTGGACTTGGAACTCGGAACATCAGAGCCTGGGCTTGGAACTTGGAACATCAGAAATCTGGACTTGGAACTCGGAACATCAGAAACCTGGACTTGGAACTTGGAACATTGAAGCCTGGTCCTTTCTTAGACACAGGACATGGAACACTGAGCCAGGGCTCCTCCCCGGACACAAGACATAGAGCCGGGACTCATCTTTTAGACACAGGATGCGGAACACTGAGAGACAGGATTCCCCAACTCAGAGTAGTGGCAAACAGCCGGACCTACTCAGTGGAAATGAGAACACGAAGAGACAGTTCTCCACTCCGGGTAGCGGCAAACGGCTGGACCTACCCAGCGGAGACGAGGACACAAACAGAAGGTACTACACAACGATAGACAGTTCATACCTTGATGCGAAATGGCTCCAAGTAGTGGCAAGCCCTTGACGCGGCCCAGGAACTACAGACAGCGGTTCTAGTCTTACTCCAGTGGGTTAACTTGACGGACCCACTCCGGCGAGGTAGCGCAGCGGCTCGATCAGGCAAGGTAACTTAACAGGCTGGCTCCGGTGAAGAGAGACGACTTACTGGCACTCGCTTCGGGGAGAACACTTGAGTAGCTCCTGCGATGTAACTTGACTCGTTCCGGCAGGGTGACTTGCTCGCAGTTGCTTTGGTGACGTCCAATGACGATCTTGCGCCAAGTAGCAATAAGCCCGACACTAAATACTG
The DNA here is from genome assembly GCF_030028105.1 of Mobula birostris. NCBI lineage: Eukaryota > Metazoa > Chordata > Chondrichthyes > Myliobatiformes > Myliobatidae > Mobula > Mobula birostris. The sequence goes on from NC_092383.1 coordinate 6,044,028, forward strand.
CTCCTTCAGCAAAGACTCAAGTGCCTTTAATTACAGCGCCCAAGAAACACGGGGAAACAATGAATTAAGGAAAACAAGGAGTCAACGGTCCTGATCGTGGCACAAAGTAAATATAAAGGGACTCAGGGAATAACCCAACAGGACCGTGACAACAGGAGCTTTACAGTTCTAATATCCCTTGAAGAAGTTGAGCACGTGCTAAGGAATCACATTACGTTATTCAATGTAGAGCAGGAAGTCTTTCCATAGTTCAAGCAAATACATCTTCCTTCCTCAGCCAGTATGGCAGAAATGAGAAGCTCACGCCCCCAACCATTCACACCATTGTCATAGGGTTCAAAAGGAAGCCATGCATTTATACACCTTTCAGAACATCCCATACTGTTTTACAGACAATGGAGTACAGGGACTTTAGCCTCATGATCTACTGATGTACTGTAGTTTGATGGAGTGGTACAGTATTGAAAAAGTTATGAAGCCTTCCACTGGATGGGGTCGGCCATAGATACTGCATGCTAGCTGTCTGCATGATACACAAGCCAGGGCAGTACAATATGGAGAGCAAGTTGTTGCCCACACAGCAGGCTGCCCCTCTCCACGCGGCTGGTGAATCCGAAGGGACGGCCGACGCCAATACAGTTTGTCACCGGCAACGTCACAGGAATTGCTTGTCAACATAGGACTGCCTTAGGAACTCCATCTTCGGATTTTTCTTCGGGGCTTACTCCCAAAGCCTCTCCCGTGAGTGGGCATAGCTGCAGGGCAGCGGAGTTTTGAGATCAGAGCTTTCCTTCTCCCAGATGAGCTGCCAACCATGGCTGACAAACAATATTTGCCCAAAGCAACTGGTTTTAACGTGCAAATAACCCGCCTTTGCCCCTTCCCTGTCTGTAGAAACGGTTCCATCGGGCTTAGCCGGCTAAGCTGCAGATGAAGGCCAGGAGCTGGACTTGGTTAACAGAGGCTACTTGAGACATACGTCATTAGGAGCATTTAATATGTAGTGGGAGCTTATCCTCACTACCTCCCCTGGTTATGATAACCTTAGGAAAAAGACACCATGAGAACTCTTTGAAATAATGTTACTCCAGTTTGACACCACTTGGATCTAACTCAGCTGACAACCCCATCGACACAGCTACCTAGTGGGAGGAGACACAGGCGACCTACAGCCTGGATTTCCAGACTTTAGAAGAGAATAACCATTGTGATCAGACTTCTGAACTAATCACCTCTTTCCCAGTGCTGCTGCCATGTTCTCGGACTGTTTACTCTTCCTCTGCTCTTTGCTAGAAGGAATAAAGACATGGATTATTTTCTGAAAAGGGACCGAATTCAGAAATCAGAGGTGCAAAAAGGGACTAGCAGGTTGAATCGGTGCTAAGGATGACAAATACAATGTTAGTATTCATTTCGAGAGGGCTAGTTGACCACTATAGCATAGTGGTCAGCACAACGTTAGAACAGCTCATGGCCACAGAGCTCAATCCCGTTGTCCTCTGTAATGAGTTTACACATTCTCCCCACGGAATGCGTGGGTTTTCTCCGGGCTCTCTGGTTTGCTCTCACAGTATTGGTTAGTAAGTTAATTGGTCATCGTAAGTTGTCCCTCGATTAGGTTAGGGTTATACCTGGGGTTGTGAGGGATGCTGGGAGGCACAGCTCGAAGTGCTGGATGGGCCTATTCTGTACTGTCTCTAAACAAAACAAAACAAAAACAAGGATGCAGTGCTGATGCTCTGTAAGGCATTAGTCAGACCATATTTGGAGTATTGGAATATATTGACCAGTTGCATAACAAAAAGCTTCTGGAATAACCAGATTCAGGAAGCATGACACCTGCCTCAAAAAAATTTTAAAAGCTTCAAGAAGAATTCAGAATCAGCTATACCACAGTTGAGAAAATTCACTGAACAATGTCACGTACTTTGGGGATTATATTAAATGCCAGGTAGAAGCAAGCGTAGGAAACATTTCCATTAATGGAGCCTGATGTAGACGGCACCGGATTCTGGAACGACGCACATCCATGCATTTGTTTGTCAACAGTTTGCGTCAAGGTCGGAGAAGCAGCTGGCTTTCTCTGAAACGCTCCCAGAGAAAAAAAACATCTCTAACTTGGAAACATGAGAGCAAATTAGTGTTTGTTTTGTTACAAATGAGTTGCCCGAGTCGAGTCTATTTCTTGTGTGCATAGGAGAGTGATACGCTGGGAGGGGAATGTTATTTCAGTGAGATAACCATTGACCACCCACAGTGCTGAGCAGTCATGGCCATCTTCAGCCTGATCAGTGGCACAGATTGTTTCTGCTTTTCGTGTTTTTGAAAGATATGCCACCCTTCCCATTAGGCCTAGGCTTGTGGTTAAGCATACTTTAAGCCATCTACACAAAGTTCTTCCCTTCCCTCTCTTCTTGCTAGGCTGGTTAGTTATCTATCTATCTATTTATTGACATACACTACGGAATAGGCCCCTCCAGTCCTTCGAGCCATGCTGCCCAGCAATACCCTAATTTAACCTTACCCTAATCAGGGGACAATTTACAATGACCAATTAACCTACCAACTGGTATGTCTTTGGACTGTGGGAGGAAACCAGAGCACTCGGAGGAAACCCACGTGATCACAAGGGGATCAAACTCCTTCCCGGTAGCAGTGAGAATAGTGCCACAATTGATGTGTATTTAATATTTCAATAATATTTGAGTAACCTTGTATATATATATTTTTTTGATTAAGTATCTGTATATACTTTGATTAAGTATTCTTGTTTGTTTAAATAATTAATTACAGATGATATGTAAAAATACATTAATTGCATGTCTCATCACGCTACCATTTAATCACTTAAAATGAACCAGAAATAAGACCCACGTTCCCAGATTCCCAAGTCTTCCTTTGAATTAATTTACTGTTTGAAGATACAAAATGTCTGTGCTGGTGGTGTAGTGACACCCACATCGTACTTCGGGCCGAGAGGTCCCGGATTCGAATCCAGCCAGCTCCTTTCACGAGTCCCACCGATGGTGGCTTGAGCATCGAGCTAGAAACTCGTCCCTGTAGAAGAGACAACCGATAAGGAAATGGCAAAGGTGCCGTCTGATGCACCAAATGAGGTGCGGGAGGGATAAAATAAAAGATATAAAGCGTAAGAACACGGGGAGGCCGAGAGATAGAAAGTTACTGAAGTCAGATAGTTTCTGTGAACCCAAACCGGACAGTTTTATTCACTGGTGATTTATGGCAGGTCCAACTGAGCCTTAACTTGGACGTTCTAATAATGAGACATTATTTCCAGGGAGATTACAAAATAAACAGACTCTCACATTGATTAATCATTCGATAGTTTCCCTTTGAACTGAGATGGAGTGAGACCTATTTCTTTACCAGCCATCCGTGATATTAAGATGTATAGTTCCGGTCAAACCTACCCAAGAGGTCAAAGTTTGGGAAGATTCAAAGAAAGAAACTATAAAGACACTTAATTGTTGTACTCTTAACCTCGGTGTGAGAAGTGTTCGCTTTTGCCTCCACAGTTGCCTGTGGCGAAGAATTCCACAGATCCACTACCCACTGGCTAAAGAAATTCCTCCTCAGTTTTGATGCAAAGAGGAAATTATGGCATTTACCACTTCCATGGTTCAGTACCACAAGCTCAACGGATCCTAGGATCAAAACTAGATTCATCCTAACTAACATGGTGAGGGAAAAAAGCGCTGCAATTATTTTCAAGTCTTGACACAGTAGTGCAGTGGTTAGCTTAATGCATTGCAGTATCAGGTATCAGGGTTCAGTTCCTGCCCCTGTCTGTAAGGAGTTTGTACGTTCTCCCTGCGACTGTGTGGCTTTCCTCCAGGTGCTCTGGTCTCCTCCCACATTCTAAATGTAAGGGTTAGGGTTAGTAAGCTATGCACCTGACCTGAGGAAACGTCTCAGCCTGAAACATCAACTGTTGACTCTTTACCATAGCTGCTGCCTGGTCTGCTGAGTTCCATAAGACCATAAGATACAGGAGCAGAATTAGGCCATTTGGCCCATCGAGCCTGCTCCACCATTTCATCATGGCTGATCCAATTTTCCTCTCAGCCCCAATCTCCTGTCTTCTCCCCGTATCCCCTCATGCCCTGACCAAACAAGAGTCTGTCAACCTCTGCCTTAAATGTGTGGCACGTGGCCACTTGGTTAAGGTGTTGGACTAGCATATCTGAAGGTTGTGAGTTCGAGCCCCAGCCGAGGCAGCGTGTTGTGTCCTTGAGCAAGACACTTAACCACGCACTGCTCCAGTCCACCCAGCTGATAATGGGTACCCGCAAAATGCTGGGGGTTAATCTTACGATAGACTGGCCCCCTATCCGGGGGTGGGGGGGAGTCTTGTACTCTCAGTCGCTTCACGCCACGGAAACCGGCATAAGCACTGGCCTGATGAGACTATAAGGCTCGGGACAGACTTTAATTTAAAATTTAATCTGCCTTAAATATACATAAAGACTTGGCCTCCACAGCTGCCTGTGGCAAAGAATTCCGCAGATCCACTACCCACTGGCTAAAGAAATTCCTCCTCAGTTCCTCCTGCATTTTGTGTGTATCACTTTGATTTCCGGCATCTGCAGATTTTCTCCTGTTTGTGTAGGCATGCTATGTTGGGCCAGAAGTGCGGCAATACAAGTGACGCTGGTGTTATTTATTTATTATTATGTTTTTGTATTTGCGTTCGGATTCTTAAGGCAGTCAGGGGCGAGGTAGTAGGGACAAGCTCCCACTAGCTATTGTGCAGAACGGGAGACTAGAACTGCATGGGTAGCCTCCCATGGTGCAGGACACCTTGTAGCATCCACCGGACTGAAAACGTTTACTTTCCCCAAGCAGTAAGGCATATCTATAGCTCCACCCACTAACCCACCCCTCACCACCACTACTTTATCATTTCCTGTCAGGGTCACCTTACGTACAGACATTCCTGTATCGAGCGTCACTTCATGGACAAACAATCAGTCTATGTATATAAATACCTTATGTATGTATATTTATTGTGGTTTTTTAAATTATTGTGTTTTTTTGGTTCTGCATCAGATCCGGAGTAACAATTATTTCGTTCTCCTTTGCTCTTTTGTACTTGAAATTACATTAAACAATCCTGGATCTTAATGAAGTGACTAAGAAAGTTTTCTTTTTCAAACCAATGAGACTTGATAAACTGAAAAAAGGTGGCTGGTGGGATATTGAATGACAAAGAGCTGTTTCTTCAACTGAAAGACCAAAGTTCAAAGTTGTATGTGTTATTATGAAAGTACATACCACCCTGAGATTCATTTTCTTGCAGGCGTTTACAGGAAAATAAAGGAATACAATAAAATTGAAAAACTATAAATAAAAGAAGACTGGCAAACAACGAATGCTTAGAGCAAGACAAATCATGCAAATAATAAAATTATAAATAATAGTGAGAACATGAGTTGTAGAGTCCCTGTGAATGAGTCTGAATATAGTGGAATCCGTTCAGAATAATGGTGAGTGAAGTTATCCACGTCGGTTCAGGAGCCTGATGTTTATGGATTAAAACTGCTGCTGAACCTTGTGTTATGGGACCTGAGGCTCCTGTAAGTCCTGCCCAGTGGTAGCAGCGAGAAGAGAACATGGAATCGATGGGAGTCATGGATGATGGATTCCATCATCATGGTCCCCTACCACCCAGGGCAAGGTCTTTTCTCGCTGCTGCCATCAGGAAGAAGGTACAAGAGCCTCTGGTCTTGCATCACTAGTTTCAGGAACGGTTATTACCCCCTCAACCATCAGGCTCTTGAACCAAAGGAGATAGCTTCACTCAAGTTCACTTGCCACATCTTTCAAATGTTCCCACAATCAATGGACTCACTTTCAAGGACTCTTCATCTCATGTTCTCAATATTTATTGTTTATTTATTTATTTATTTATTATTGCTTCTTCTTTTATATTTGTTGTCTTTTGCACTCTGGTGACTACCCCAATTGGACAGTCTTTCGCTGATTCTGTTATAGATATTTTTCTATAGATTTTATGCCCACTAGAAAATGAATCTCAGATTTGTATATGGTGACATACTATATATGTACTTTTGGTGCTTTCCTGCGACAGCACTCCTTGTAAATGTGCTCAGTGCTCGGGTGGTACTTGGTGAGGTGGTAATCACACGTGAGGTACAAATAGTTGAAATAGCAAAAGCATGCATTAAAAACTCTTATAATTGGTAACTTTTACATAAGGAAGTTACAGTACATACATAAAACAGGTTTATTAGAGACCGATAGTCTGCCAAGAGGTAATTATAGGATAGTAAGGTATAAACACTCAGAGACTTCATACACGGTTTAGAGACGAACATTACAAATGGATCAATTTGTAAACTGGCTGGCTTTTCATCAGATCTAGGGGTCTGAGCTGATAAAGTGGAGAATGCTACTGGCACCAACTTTAGATCTTCCATAAGCTACGCTTTGTGGGAATGCTTAAGGTTGTTTTTAGATGCTTAGCACGACTGCCGACATCTGTAAGGAGTTTGTAAGTTCTCTCTGTGACTGCGTGGGTTTCCTCCGGGTGCTCTGGTTTCCTCCCACAGTCCAAACAACATACGGGTTAGTAAGTTGTGGGCATTCTATGTCGGCACCGGAGGCCTGGTGGCAATTTGTGCTGTCCCCAGCATGTCATCACACCGTGTTTAGTTATTTATTTAGAGATACGGTGCAGAATAGGCCCCTCGGTCCTTCGAGTCACACCGCCCAGCAACCCCAGACAACCCCCGATTTAGGGGAGGGAACGTCGACTCAGACCATGAGAGGCCTGCGTCGGACATTTTCATGCCTTACAAGGTGCAGATTGGAAATCTGTGTGGGGCGCCACTCCTCGCACAGACACTAGAGCAATGTGTGATTAAGTGCCTTGCTCAAGGGCACAAACACGCTGCCACAGCTGAGGCTCGAACTAGCGACCTTGGGATAACTGGACGAACGCCTTAACCACTTGGCCACATGCCCAACACAACTCGATTTAACTCTAGCCTAGTCATAGGACAAATGAAAATGACTGATTAACCTACCCGATAGACATATCCAGTATGTCTTTGGACTGTGGGAGAAAACCCACATATTCCACGGGGAGGACATACAGACTCCTTACAGGGTTAAAAGGTTCATTTATTATCAACTTTGAAATTCTTCTTCTCCAGGTAGTCAGGAAACCAAGAAAGAAAGAATGGCAGAACAATCATGAACTACCCCCACCCCGACCAAATCCCTCCTCCCCGCAACAGGCACATCGACCCCAAAAATCCCTCTCTCCCGCACACAAAAAAAAATGAGAGGGATTGGATGAAAACACAGAATATAAAAACCTATAAGAGTGAAAAAAGTCTATAGTCCAAGTCCATATCCAAAACGCAGAAAACCTGAGTAACCGTCTCTGGGCACAACGGCAGGTCTTTGCCTCTGCGGCAGCAGAGTGATCCCACCAGTGATCAAAAGGCAGCCTCCCCTCCCCGTAGCAGAGTGATCCCACCAGCAATCCAGAGCAGGCGGTCAGCGCTCACCTTCCACATTTGCCTTGAAGTTTCAGTTGAGGGGACGCCAGGCTCCACATTCTAACGCCCCAAGTTCTAATAGTGTTGCGCTAGCCGCTGCACTACAGTGGTGTCAGTTGACACAGCAACACACTTCACTGAATGCTTTGATGTTTCAACGTACATGTGACAACTAAAAGATTAAAGCTAATCTTTTCTTTACCTTTTTACCTCCAAATGGGAAACCCACCTCGGCGTTACAATGAAACACCTTCCAAGCCTTTTATGATTTATTCTCTGGAGTGGGACATGAAGGCAAAGCTCCTGCCTCTGCCGAGGGGGCTGTCCATTAGTTTACAATTGATCAGCACTACTGAGCTCTGTGGCTAGTCTTAGGCCCAGCCTTTGCAATTCCCATTTCCCTACGCGACGCATATACTTGTTTCATTTTACAAACAGGACCCCTTGGTCAGCTACTCTGGGGGTTCAACAGCAAAGACTGAAGCACAAAGGTTGCTCTGAAGTCTGGACACTGGACACTGGATGCCTGTCCTGGAGTTGGAGATCTGGCCGCTTGTGTGTGGGTGGGAGGGAGCAAAGGGGCTTGTTCTGCTGCTGTTGGCGATTTGTTGCTCGTTGTGTTCTGTTTCGTTGTATTCTCTGTGGCTCCGCCAAGCATTGTGGCTGAGCTATGTCGAGACCAGAGCGTGTGACAACACTTATGGGCTGCCCACAACACATCCCTGGGTGTGTGGGTTGTTAACGCAAGCGGCACATTTCGCTGCGTGTTTTGAAGTACACACGATAAATAACCCTGGATCTTCAATCTTAAATTTCTTAGCAGGCGCAGGGACATGATTTAATTCTAAATGTGAAAGTGAGCCAGGTTCAGATTTACTTATCACACGTAGATCGAAACAGACAGTGGAATGTGTCGTTTGCGTTAACAACCAACACACCCAAGGGTGTGCTGGGGGCAGCCCGCAAACGTTGCCATACGCTCCAACACCAACATGGCATGCCCGCAATGCTCAGCAGAACAACACAGAGCAGAATGCAAGCAACAAAACAACAACAGCAAAATAAGCCCCGTTCCTCCCTCCTACACACACATATTCTTGGTTCCCTTTTGCATTACTTACATATTCCATATTGTGATTTATAGTTCTTTTAATGTATTGCACCATACTGTTGCTGCAAAACAACAAACTTCAACGACATATGCCAGTAATATTAAACCTGATTCTGATTCTGTCTTCCCACGTGCACGGTCCTTCAACGGCAAAGCAGGACGTCTTCTGTGGCAGACTCACACTCAGACTCGGGCTTGCAGACACTGGGCTTCTAAACGAACTGACCCTACCCATGTCCACTTTTAAGAAGGACTCCCCTCCCCTTGGACAACGGAAACTTGTAACCCATCACTCTGGCCTGGTTTTGATTAAACACATAGGGTAATACATACCAGCGTGTAACTCCAGCCCCACCTACTCCCATAGGAGCTTCCTTTCTGAGCTAAATCAATGCAGCCAAATCTTCAGCATCATTTGAAAATGTCAAACTGTAAGGTCATATTCTGAAGATCATTATTCGTAGATCCTTCCTTATGTTTATAATTTCTCTGACAAGTAAAGCCATTGTTAATCTCATTTTGTTGCCAGCAATTTAGGCCCAACATATTTTGGAGGAGAACCAAGAACTTGAAACTCAATATTCCAAGCATTAAATATAAAGGAATTTGGCAGTACATTGTTGAAGCAAGTCCAAGATAGTATGGATGAATTTCAAAACAGTTGCATCTCCACATAGCTATTTACGGTACTCCTATTCCGCACCCCACCCCCTTCAAATGGCTGCAATAATGTTTATTGGACTTGGCATGGTAACGTTGCACTGTGGAATGTCTTTTCTTCTAATATGTACCATTTTACTGTTGTCAGAAAGTTTCTTGTTTAAGCTGTGCCATCGTGACTATGTTTCTGTTTCTTTCCTTTCCCACCCCTTTGCTTGTCCTTGGCTCGCCACTTCTCCACTCTCAGTCCTGATGTAGGGCCTTGACCACAACAGTATCATTCACCCAGGTATTTATTTATTTGTATGTTTATTCATTTGCTTGTCTATCTATTGAAATAGATTTATCTATGTCAGTATATTTGGGTGTCATGGCATTCCGCAGTTCGGAATTCATTTCCGACGCCTCCTGTAAGGAGTCTCTGTACGTCCTCCCCATGGACTGTGAGCGTTTCCCCAGAAGCAACACACATCAAAGTTGCTGGTGAACGCAGCAGGCCAGGCAGCATCTCCAGGAAGAGGTACAGTCGATGTTTCAGGCCGAGACCCTTCGTCAGGACTAACTGAAGGAAGAGCTAGTAAGAGATTTGAAAGTGGGAGGGGGAGGGGGAGATCCAAAATGATAGGAGAAGACAGGAGGGGGAGGGATGGAGCCAAGAGCTGGACAGGTGATTGGCAAAAGGGATATGAGAGGATCATGGGACAGGAGGCCCAGGGAGAAGGAAAAAGGGTAGGGGGGGAAACCCAGAGGACGGGCAAGTGGTATAGTGAGAGGGACAGAGGGAGAAAAAGGAGAGAGACTGAAAGAATGTGTGTATATAAATAAATAACGGATGGGGTACGAGGGGGAGGTGGCACATTAGCGGAAGTTAGAGAAGTCAATGTTCATCATGTTTGCGTTTCCCTAGATGCTTCAGTTTCCTCCCACAGTCCTAATCCCCTAATCCATGCTGGGTAGGTTAATTGCTCATTGCAATATGTCCCGTGATTAGGATTGGTTTAAAACTGGGGTTGTTGGGTGTCGCTGGCCAGTGCAGCTGGAAGGGCCTGAAGGGCCGATTCCACGATGTAAGTCTAAATTAGAAAAAATAAATGTCTATCTGTCTATCTATCTATGTAGACAATAAATTTCACAACATATACTGGCGATATTAAACCTAATTCTGAGTCTGATACTGATTCCAACTTATTTTCTTATTTATTATTATTCCTATTTTTTCTCATCTCAGACTGAGGTACAGGCATAGCCAAGCACACTCATTTCTCAATTGCGAGGAACGTTCGGACTATTCCAGTGGTGTTTAGTATTCTGGCTTTTTGGAGATTTACATAGATACTGTTGTGTGGGCCTATTTGTTTAAAGCTATTGTGTAGTGACTTTGTGATGATACCAATTGTAGATATTACTATTGGGACAATGTGCACCCTGTTCATGTTCCGTAGTTTTTCAATTTTCTCTCTTAATTCAACATATTTCTGGTGTTTTTCACTTACTGATTTCTGTGTGTAATGTGTGTTGGAATGGCTGTATCTATTAAGTAGGTTGTTTTTGCTTGTTTATCATGTAATATAATATTCGGACAGTTATTATGGAATGCCCTATCCATAATAGTGGATCACACATAATATAATTTGTAGTAGTCTGACTCTACAATTGGATCAGGCTTGTATTTAGTGTTAGGTATGGTGTCTTTTATGAGTTTGTGCTTTAAAGCAAGATTTTGGTGAATGACGTTTGCCACTTGATTGTGCCTGTGAAAGTAATCAGATTGAGTTAAACTGCTGCAGGATCCTGTAATGTGTTGGATTGTTTCTGGTTTCTTTTGGAATCACCTGCATTTATGATCTTGAATTTGTTGGTCTTTTATTTATGTATTTTTGATCATTTTTTGTGTTAACCGCCCGGTCCTATATTGCCACAAGGAGCCCCTGTGTTTCTGGGGAGAGGTCTCCAACTCTGAGCCAGGTGTTTGAGGCTTCCTTGTCGACATCTAGTCTGCTGCGATTGTGAGGATGTCTTCCATGGAGGTTCATGATCTTCCATTAGTTAACTTTTACTTCAATTGTGATAATGTCCTCATTTTCCTGGGTTGGGCTTTCATTTAAGTTTAGTGGTGTGTACTTCTTATCAGAATTGCATATGCTCACATGGAGTGCTCAATACTGTTTTCGTTGATGAAAATATATCCTTAGAGATTTTATCTGACTGTTGTGTAATTTCTTTTATGTCTGTGAATTCCTCTTCCTCCTTCTGTTCTAGGTAGGGTTAATCTAAGACTGTTGAGTGAATATAATGCGTTCTGAAATTTGTCATTTTGGTTTTTCATTTTCTTTGTAAGTTTTCCAGATCAGTTTTGGAACAAGGTATTTTGCCAAAAGAATACGTTAATATGGATATAGCAAAAGTGTTTATTGCCTTTGTTATATTTTTACTACTGAGCTCTGTTAGTCAGATTTTCTGAAGCCAATGTTTGGGCACCCCTGGTCAAAATTTCTGTCACTGTGAATAGCTAAGCGAGTAAAAGATGACCTGATTTCCAAAAGGCATAAGGTTAAAGATGACACATTTCTTTAATACTTTAAGCAGGATTACTTTTTTATTTCCATCTTTTACAGTTTCAAAATAACAAAAAAGGAAAAGGGCCTGAAGCAAAAGTTTGGGCACCCTGCATGGTCAGTACTTAGTAACACCCCCTTTGGCAAGTATCACAGCTTGTAAATGCTTTCTGTAGCCAGTTGAGTCTTTCAATTCTTGTTTGGGGGATTTTCGCCCATTCTTCCTTGCAAAAGGCTTCTAGTTCTGTGAGATTCTTGGGCCGTCTTGCACGCACTACTCTTTTGAGGTTTATCCACAGATTCTCGATAATGTTTAGGTCGGGGGACTGTGAGGGTCATGGCAAAACCTTCAGCTTGTGCCTCTTGAGGTAGTCCATTGTGGATTTTGAGGTGTCTTTAGGATCATTAACCTGTTGTAGAAGCCATCCTCTTTTCACCTTCAGCTTTTTTACAGACGGTGTGATGTTTGCTTCCAGAATTTGCTGATACTGTATTTAATTGAATTCATTCTTCCCTCTACCAGTAACTGTTCATCGTGCCACTGGCTGCAACACAAGCCCGAAGCATGATCGATCCACCTCCTGCTTAACAGTTGGAGAGGGATTCTTTTCATGAAATTCTGCACCCTTTTTTCTCCAAACATACCTTTGCTCATTGCGGCCAAAAAGTTTTATTTTAACTTCATCAGTCCACGGGACTTGTCTTCAAGGTGCATCAGGCTTACTTAGATGTTCCTTTGCAAACTTCTGACGCTGAATTTTGTGGTGAGGATGCAGGAAAGGTTTTCTTCTGATGACTCTTCCATGAAGGTCATATTTGTGCAGGTGTCGCTGCACAGTAGAACAGTGCACCACCACTCCAGAGTCTGCTAAATCTTCCTGAAGGTCTTTTACAGTCAAACGGGGGTTTTGATTTGCCTTTCTAGCAATCCTATGAGCAGTACTCTTGGAAAGTCTTCTTGGTCTTCCAGACCTCAACTTGACCTCCACTGTTCCTGTTACCTGCCATTTCTTAATTACATTACAAACTGAGGAAAGGGCTACCTGAAAACACTTTGCTATCTTCTTATAGCCTTCTCCTGCTTTATGGGCATCATTTGTTTTAATTTTCAGAGTGCTAAGCAGCTGGTTGCTGATTGTTGGGACCAGGTTTGAGGAGTCAGGGTATTTATAAAGCTTTGAAATTTGCATCATCTGCTCTTTCCTAATGATGACTGTGAACAAGCCATAGCCCTAACAAGCTAATTAAGGTCTGAGACCTTGGTAAAAGTTATTTGTGGGCTCAAATCTCTTGGGGTGCCCAAACTTTTGCATGATGCTCCTTTCCTTTTTTTCACTCTAAAATTGTACAAAACAAAAATAATCTTGCTTAAAATGTCGAAAAGAATGTTTCATCTTTAACTTTATGACTTTTGGAGATCAGTTCATCTTCTATTCACTTAACTATTCACAGTAACAGAAATTTTGACCAGGGGTGTCCAAACTTTTGCATGCCACTGTATATGTTTCGTAGTCATCCATCGATTGTATTGTATCCTGCTGCTCTGTCTTCTATTCTGTTGGCTGTATTGCACCTTTCTTTATGTTTAATGTTCTGCATTTATCTAGTCATTATTTTTATTATTAGTTTCTTTTGCACAGTTTGTTTACTTTTGGATATTGTCAGTCTTGTCAAGTCGTCAAGTCATTTTTTATTGTCATTTCGACCATAAACGGCTGGTACAGTACACAGTAAAAACGAAACAATGTTCCCCCAGGACCATGGTGGTACATGATACAACATAAAACTACGCTAGACTAAGTGAGACAACACAAGGCTACAATAGACTACAGACCTACACAGGACTACATAAGGTGCCCAAAACAGTGCGGGGTGGTACAATAAATAATAAACAAGACAATAGGCACAGTAGAGGACAAATTGCAATATAATAATAAATGATGTAGATGTCAGTCTAGACTCTGAGTATTAAGGAGTCTGATGGCTCGGGGAAGAAACTGTTTCACAGTCTGGTCGTGAGAGCTTGAATGCGTTGGTACCTTTTGCCGGATGGCAGGAGGGAGAAGAGCTTGTATGAGAGGTACGTAGGGTCCTTCGCAATGCTGTTGGCTTTAAGGGTGCAACATGTGGTGTAATTGTCTTTAATGGCAGGAAGAGAGACTACTGTGATTGTCTGATAGAAAATGGACCTCAGGGTAGTTTATGGTGACATAGAGTTACTTTGATAATAACTTTACTTTGAACTTTGAACATTGAACCACTTGCTGCTCAACCCGCTGAGTTCCACCGGCAGGTTGGTTGTAGCTCCAGACTCCAGTGGCTTGTGTTTTCTTTTATCCATGTCTGGGATGTGGGTGTCACTGACAAGACCAGTGTTTGTTTGCTGATCTACAGTATAATTGCCCTACCTCCCTGAATTGCTAAAGCCCTTCCAGTGAGTTTCTTCCCACAGTGCCGTTTTTAATGTTTTATTACTTAGAGATACAGCAGGGTTCAACGTACCCACACCACACAACTGGAAATGAAATTTGAAGGAAAATACAAACTCCTTACACACACTGGCAGGAATGGAACCTCATTCGGTTATCACTGGCACTGTGAAGCGAAGTGTTAACCACTACGTTATTGTGTCATCCCGTAGAAGATGAGTTTTTTTTCTTACGCGTACATTGAAGAATCGAAACATACAGTGAATTGCGTCTTTAGTGTCTACAACCAACAGAGTGCGAGAGGGCAGCCTGCAAGTGTCGCCATGCTTCCAGCTACACAGCACGCCCACGACTGACTAATCCTAACCCTTATGCTTTTAGAACGTGGGAGGGAACCAGAGCACCCGGAGGTAACTCGCGTGCTCATGATTAGAATGCACAAACTCCTTACAAACGGCACCGGAATTGAACCACAGGCCGCTAGCACAATCATAGCATTACACTAACTGCTATGCTGGCGTGCCCTCCCCTCCCGTTCCAGGATCTCAGCAATATTGGAGAGATTGTGGGATGGTGTGCTCACCTGATCTCTGTCCTACTTGGTGTTTGGGAATTTGAATGAACCAGTGCATTTTGTGGATGGAGACTTTTGACATTTAGATAGACACATGAATGTGAGGAAAATGGAAGGATATAGACGTTGTGCAGGCAGAAGAGATTAGTTTAGTTGGCCATTTGCTTACTAATTTAATTGATTCAGCATAACACTGTGGGCCAAGGGGCCTGTTCCTGTGTTGTACTGTTCTGTGTTGATTTTTACATTAATAGCCTTTAATCTCAGAGAAATTTACCGTAGCATTTTGATGGTGTGTCAGACAGATTAATCGGATTATAATTATCCCTGAGCTGCCTTGACATTGTTCACATTCCACTCAATGACATTCGACCCTGCTTTTAATGGAAAAGAAAATGGTCCCCACCCATGTGTTTGCAAAGGGTCTCACTGCCAAACTTTGGGCCAACCAATTCTTGACTGAGATCAATGCAGAACTGACAGTTTCAATCCTGGCCTGATATATTCATGTGATTATAACCATAACAAAATCTTCCATTTACATAGCTCTCTTCATGTCAAAACATATCCGCAGGAGTTTTACAGGAGGACTGTCAAAGAAAAACGGATGCCAAGACACTTAACTTTTAGCCACCAGTCATCATCAAAGAATAAACAACACAAAAGACTCTGCTGTTGCTGGAAATCCAGAGCAACGCTCACAAAATAATGGAAGAAATCAGTAGGTCAGGCAGCATAAGACCATAAGACACAGGAGCAGAATTAGGCCATTCAGCCCATCGAGTCTGCTCCGCCATTCCATCACGGCTGATCCCGGACCCCAGTCAACCCCATACACCTGCCTTCTCGCCATATCCTTTGATGCCCTGACTGATCAGGAAACTATCAACTTTCGCCTTAAATATACCCACAGACTTGGCCTCCACCGCAGTCTGTGACAGAGCATTCTACGGATTCACTATTCTCTGGCTAAAAAAATTTCCTCCTTACCTCCGTTCTAAAAGGTCACCCCTCTGTTTTGAGGCTGTGCCCCCTAGTTCTGGATACGTTCAACATTTGGTAGATTTCAATGAGATCCGTCTCCGCCACCCCTACATTCTTCTAAATTCCAGTGAGTACAGGCCCAAAGCTGCCAAGCCCTTCTCATATGTTAACCCCTTCATTCCCAGAATCATCCTCATCCTCCTCTCGACTCACTCCAATGACAACACGTCCTTTCTGACATATGGGGTCTAAAACTGGTGACAATACTCCAAGTGTGGCCTGACTAGTGTCTTAGAGAGCCTCAGCATCGTCTCCTTTTATCAGCATCTATGGAAATGAATAAACAGTCGACATGTCAGGCCGACACACTTCATTAAGACTAAAAAGGATGGACAGAGAAGAAGGTGGGGGTAGGGGAAGGAGCAGAAGCTGGCAGGTGATAGGTGAAGCCAGGTGAGGGGGAGGGTGGGTGGGTGGGGGAGAGGAATGATGTGAAAAGCTGGGAGGTGAGAGGTGGAAGAGGTAAAGAGCTGAAGAAGGAGGAATCTGACAGGACAGGACAGGACAGGACAATGGACCATGGGAGAAAGGAAAGGATGAGAGGTACCAGAGGGGGGTGAAGTAGGTTTTAAATAGACCCTGAAAGTAGAGAGTGAGAAAGCAAGATTTTCAAGCATAGTTTAATTAGTCAAGTGAACACAGCATTTAACGGGCAGCCCTTGTTTGATTACCTGCTAGAATTCCTTGGAGAAATTACAGAGCCAGTAAGGCCTAAACATTGTGATAGATGTGAGCTTTTAAACAAGCATTAAATAAGGTGCCTACTCTGAATATTACAGCTCATATTAAGTCATAGCTGCACAGAAAGAAGCCATTCACTGGGTCCAACAGAGAAGAGATTAGCTTTACTTATCACATGTACGTCAAGACATACAGTCAATGCGTCAACGACCAACCCAGCCAGAGACGTGCTGGGTACAGCCCACAAGTGTTGCCATGGTTCCCGGCACTAACGTAACATGCCCTCAACTTACTAGCCCTAATTCACACGTCTTTGGAATGTGGGAGGAAACCAGAGCACTTGGAGGAAATCCACATGGTCATGGGAAGAGCATACTAACTCCTCATAGGCAGTGGCGGGAATTGAACTGGAAACGTGTCTCTGAATTGTTAGTCTGTTTCTTATCTTATGATAAAGAGCACAGCTGGAGATACAGGAGATCATCAGCAGACGGGATATCTTGTCTATCTATATAACGTTACATCCTATGATGCAAATTGATCTGGTTCAGTTACTTCTTGTACAAATAAGTTTTGCATTTCTTATAATTCCTCCTGGGTGGCAGGGTGAAGATATGTCTCTACCAAAGGAGAGACCTGCTAGCCTGCAGGTCACCCTTGGGCAAGGTGTAGCACCTGCTTATCCCCCGATCAGGGTGATGCGAAGCCATGGGAGCAGGTGGTGGATGGTCGTATGAGCAGCCAGTGTACATCACAGGTCCTGGTCCTGGTTGTGTGACCAGACAGACAATTTCTGAGGAGTAAAGATAGATTGGTGAATTTGCTTTTAATTTGGAACTTCAATGGCTGGGGTCAGCTGTCTTGTAAGGACGTTGCCCAGAAAAAGGGAACGGTAAACCACTTCGGTAGAAAAATTTGCCAAGAACAGTCATGTCATACAGATGGAAGGCACATAATGACGATGATGTTAATACCTCAAATCATTCTATTGTCAATTAAGTAAGTCATTTGATAACATAAGGCAGCTGTCCCCAACCACTGGGCTGCAGACCAGTACCGGGCCGTAAAGCATGTGCTACCAGGCCGCGATGAAACAATATGTGTCAGCTGCACTTTTCCTCATTCCCTGTCACGCATTGTTGAAGTTCAACATAGGGTTGCTAACTGTCCTGTATTTGCCGGGACACCCCATATATTGGGCTAAATTGGTTTGTGCCATATGGGATCGCCCTTGTCCCGTAATTCCCCTGCTAAGGTAGAGCGTTCCTATGAAACCTTTCGCGCCGAAATGGCGTAAAGCGCAGAAGCAATTACCATTAATTTATATGGGAAAAATTTTTAAGCATTCCCAGACCCAAAAAATAACCTACCAAATCATGCCAAATAACACATAAAACCTAAAATAGCACTAACATATAGGAAAAGCAGGAATGATATGATAAATACAAAGCCTATATAAAGTAGAAATAATATATGTACAGTATAGTCAGGAAGATTAAGCCAAAACAGATTTGTGAAAAAAATCGGCACGTACGGGCATGCGTACGTCACGCATGCGCACACAGGTGCCCGCGTAAGGCTTCATGGTCATGGTAGTCTTTCTCGGGGTAAACACAAGTGTCCCGGGATTTGACTGCTACTTTTGTCTCTTATTTGGGAGTGAGAAAGTTGGCAACCTTAACTGTAAAAGACATGTTGAGGTGAGTTTAACCCTACTTGAACACCCCCCCCGGTCGGAGGGTCCGCAAGAATATTGTCAATATTAAATCGGTCCACGGTACAAAAAACGGTTGGGGACCCCTGATATAAGGAACATAGCAATCTGTTTAAGCACAGTAAACTCCCACAAACTTCAATGTGATAAAGTCCACAAAATCCATTTTAGAGATATTGGCTGTAGGATCAGGATCTGCCCCAGGATTCTCATTATCATAGATCACTACAGCAAAGAAACAAGCCCTTCAGCCCCTCTAGTCCATGCCAAACTGTTATTCTGCCTAGTCCCATTGACCTGCACTTGGACCATAGCCCTCCTTACCCCCTGGTCCATGCCATCATCATTATTGTGTGCAATGTCATATGATGAGGGCAATCATGGTCTATCCATGACTATGATTACTCTTGGAAAATTGCAGTGTCTTTACAAGACGGGTGACCGTAGCCATTATCAATGCTCTTCAGAGATTGTCCGCCTGGCGTCAGTGGTCACAGAACCAGGATTTTGAGCCCGGAGCCTTTTGATTCAAAGGGGAAGCTCTATCCGCAGAACTACAGCTGATGCTCCACACTATTTGCTGTGACAGTTATTGAAAATGTTTTAAGGAGGTGGGACCTCTATGTAGGTCGGTCAGGGTAAAATGGCCAAGACCCTGAATGCTGTCACTCATCAGCCATTGACACAAGAGGTTCTGCAGATGCTGGAAAACCAGAGCACATGCTCAAAGTGCTGGAGGAACTCAGCAGGTCAGGCAGCATCTATGGAGAGGAATAAACAGTCAACGTTTCAGGCCGAGACCCTTCATCAGGATTAGGAAGGAAGTGGGAAGAAGTCGGAATAAGAAGTGGGAGAGGGGGTGGAGGAGTACAAGATTGCAGGTGATAGTTGATACCAGCTGAGCGGGAAGGTTGCTAAGTGGAGGAGGCGAGGATGATGTAAGAAGCTGGGAGGTGATAGGTGGAAAAGGTACAGTACTGCGCAGAAGTCTTAGGCACATATATGTGTGTGTGTATATATATATATATATATATATATATATATATATATATACACACACACACACACACACACACACACACACACACACACACACACACACACATATATATATAGTTGGGGAGCCTAGGATATTTGCACAGTACTGTATTTGTCAACATGGAGTGGAGAACGAGTTTGCAAATCTAGCGGGAGCAAAAGGTTTTGGGAATTTTGTTAGCAGCAGCAGTACAGTGCAATACATAAAATTACGACAGTACTGTGTAAAAGTCTTAGGCACCCTAGCTATATATGTGTGCCTAAGACTTTTTCACTACACAGTACTGTATAAGGCTGAAGAAAGAAGGAAACTGATAGGGGAGGAGAGTGGACCGTGAGACAAAGGGAAGGTGATGAGAAGAGATAAGAGAATTGATCGGGCGTTGATAGCTATTGTATTACAGCAGCCAAACTCAATACAGAATGCGCAGAGCCTATCGAGATATATTATTACCTGCTGCATCAGATTCAATATACTATTTCTTCTCTGACTCAATGCAGCCAAGTAAACAAAGGCTAGGATCCAAACTTTCAACCTTCTTAACTTTAAATGGGAGAAGGATATCAAATGTGTTTTCTTACTCACCAAAAGGTAGCTTTCCAGAGTAAGACTACTATTAACCTCATCTTCATTTACTGTTGCAATTTATTGAAACAATAGTTTATAGTAATATTAAGCTGAATGCATCACCCACCTGCCATTAACACACACAAAATGTTGTAGGAACTCAGCAGGTCAGGCAGCATCTATGGAACGGAATAAAGAATCGAATTTTTGGGACGAATTCATTAGGAGTCGATTCTAAAGATGTACAGTGGAGAGCATTCTGACAGGCTGCATGTATGCGGAGGTGGAGGCTACTACACAGGACCAAAAGAAGCTGCAGAGGGTCGTAAATTTAGTCGGTTCCATCTTGGGTACTAGCCTACAAAGTACCCAGGACATCTTCAAGGAGAGGTGTCTCAGAAAGACAGCGTCCATTATTAAGGACCTCCAGCACCCAGGGCATGCCCTTTTCTCACGGTTACCATCAGGTAGGAGGTACAGAAGCCTGAAGACACACACTCAGCGATTCAGGAACAGCTTCCTCCCCTCTGCCATCTGATTCCTAAATGGACATTGAACCTGTGAACACAACCTCACTTTTTTTTAGTATATATTATTTCTATTTTTGCACAATTGTTAATCTATTCAATATACATATACTATGATTGATTGATTGATTGATTTATCTATTTATTTTTCTTCTATATTATGTATTGCATTGAACTGCTGCTGCTAAGTTAACAAATTTCATGACACATGTCAGTGATTGTAAACCTAATCCTGATTCTGATTAAGGAGTTGACTTTTTGGGCCGAGACCCTTCATCAGGATCTGTGTTTTCCTAACTCTGAGTTACTGGAATTTTTAATCTGAGTTAAATATCTCATGGCAACTAGTGTGGTGAAGAACTTTACAACCTATAAGCTCTCTGTAACCAGAACCCTCTGTACTCCTAATCCGCACATTAATTAGACTGTACATACACCTTACAGCCAGCCATTACAATGTGTGTATAACTGCTATTTATGTTTCCAATTCATTAAGGGTTTAGGATTGCCCAATTAACTATTCATTGGACCTCATCAAACACCATCCTTACAGATGTTCACACACAAAATGGTAGAGGAACTCAGCAGGTCAAGCAACATCTAAAAAGTTAACGTTTTGGGTTGACTGTTTATTCATTTCCATAGATGCTGCCTGACCTACTGAGTTCCTCCAACATTTTGTGTGTGTTGCTCCGGATTTCTAGAGGCCACATGCTAAAAGGGCTCTAGAAATGCAGTTTCTAAGTGGATTTCTGGAGACCCATCTCTAAAAATGGACTCTTGATCCATTAGATGTGGAATGTGTATTCCTCATTGCTGAGCAGAGAAATAAACACTTTTGCCCCAACTGTTTAATCCTCTCCATAGATGCTGTCTGAACTGCTGAGGTTCTCCGGTATTTTGGGCGTGTTACTCTGGATTTCCAGCATGTGCATCCATGGCCTCTTGTGCCACAACGAGGCCTCTCTTGGAGTGGAGAAGCAACACTTTATTTTCTGTCTGGGTAGCCTCCAACCTGATGTCATGAATATCGATGTCTCTTTCCGGCAAGCACATTTTCCCCAACCCCTCTTCCTCTATTCTCCACTCTGACCTTTTACCTGGGTCCCCTCGTCCTTACCTTTTCTCCTGTGGTCCACTCTGTTCTCCGATCAGATTTCTTCTTCTCCAGCCCTTGACCTTTCCCACGCACCTGGCTTCACCTATCACCTTCCAGCTAACTTCCATCCCTTCCCCTCACCTTTTTATTCTGGCATCTCCCCGCCCCCCCGCCCCCACTTCATTCTCAGTCCCGATAAAGGAACTGGGCCCAAAACTTTAACTGTCTTTTCATTTCCATAGATGCCGCCTGGCCTGCTGAGTTCCTCCAGCATCTTGTGTGCGTTGCTTTGGATTTCCAGCATCTGCAGATTTTCTCATGTTTGTGATCTGCAGAATCTCCTGGGATTACCACCTGCTATTAACCCTGTACCCCTTAACAGAGACAAGTGTGTGGGAAGGTTTTGAGCGTGCAAGGAGGACAGGTGTTTACTGGGGGTTAACGTAATTGGCTGAAGCTCTTCAAGAACACGATATTAGGTACCATCGAGATTGAAGTTTTGAAAATCCATGCTTCCAGGCACCGGGCATGGACAGGGCTGGACAGAGCCGAGTATCCGCAGACTCCCACCACCTTTAGAATGAACCAGGGACATCAGGGTGAAGTACCAAGCTTCCTGTCACAAGGCAGTACAGACAGGGGACAGCAGGAGTTCATGTTACATGGAGCCGATTGTTTAATGAAGAGTTCACTGCCTGTCATAATGTCAGCGATTACAGACCTTCCGAATCAGCTCGGGGAGTTTCCTAAACATAGGATGTCAAAAGGCACCCAGATCAAAGTGTGTGCTGATACCTTAATTAAACAACACATGCCATTAAACTAATTTTCCACACTATAATTTTTTTAATAGCTGCAACACAAGCTTCAGAATTTGAATGCATTCCAACGGTGGCGCCAGATTAAAATTTCTCATTACATCCTTGTGCCTTGGTTTAGTCAACACGTTACTTAAAGAGAAGTCTAGGAATTAATGTCACTCTTGGACGCTGTCCAAGCTTGGATTGTGAACGCCGGTATCAGATGATATGAGCAATGATTAAGTCTATTGCTTTTGCAGTTTATGTTCAAGATTCAAGTTGTCACGTGTACATTGAATCGTACAATAAAATGCATCATTTGTGTTAACAACCAACACAGTCTAAGGTAACCTATCGCCCCCTCCTGGGTTCCCTCCTCCTTCCGTTTTCAATCTGTCACTGCTACAGTCGGAAGCTCCCACCTGCACATACACAGTCCTTTAACCCCGGGCCAGGCCTTCAGCTGCCAAGCAGCACATCTCACCAGCAGAAGCACAGAAATTCTCTTGCCAACAGGTCTCAACCTCCAGACTTCTAATTTGTCAGTGTCAACCCTGGGACCCACCAATCACTGAACACTAGGCCTTGAATTCTGGACTCACCAGGCATCGGACTCAGGTCTCACCGATTCGCAACTCATTCCTCCTGCCCACGTGGAACTATGACTCCGGAACCCACCGACAACTCACTGACCTGCGGGAGGGGTGGGGGGGGTGGTTGCGCGAGAGGCTCTCGTCCACTCTCTCCGACATCTGATATCCAACATCTGACCGTGAATGTCCACATCTGGGTCACTGTTCTCCGGCAGGGCTGAGCTACAGAATGCGTTCTTATAGCTACAAATCTTTGTCCTGCTTTCTCAGTCAGGAAGTAGTTAAATGTCTCAGGTGATGTCGGCCTACTCAGCAGAGTCCAGACTGCTTCATTTCCTAACTGGTTCATCTCAGCTGGACTAATTGTGAGGCCTACAAGCTGGGGTTCCCAACAATGTTCCCTCTAATTTTTAGCAGTCAGTGTGCACAAAAATCTTATGTTGTGCAATTTTTTTTCCTGTAACAAAAGTATGTGCGCACTGAACATACACATGGCACAGTTTATGTAGGTTTACAAAATATTTGACATAAAACTGCACAGAATAACAATAAAATAACATACATATTTAAGTCACTCAGTTATTTTTTCTCTCTCCTGTCTTTGGCATTTACCTATTCTTTGTAAACTCTATCTAGACTAATAGAATTTCCATCCAATTGAGGGCTTTTGATTCTCATTAACATATCCAAATAGTCATAGTCATACTTTACTGATCCAGGGGGAAATTGGTTTTCGTTACAATTTCACCATAAATAATTAAATAGTAATAAAACCATAAATAGTTAAATAGTAATATGTAATTTATGCCAGGAAATAAGTCCAGAACCAGCCTATTGGCTCGGGGTGTCTGACCCTCCAAGGGAGGAGTTGTAAAGTTTGATGGCCACAGGCAGGAATGACTTCCTGTGACGCTCTGTGTTGCATCTCGGTGGAATGAGTCTCTGGCTGAATGTACTCCTGTGCCCAACCGGTACATTATGTAGTGGATGGGAGACATTGTCCAAGACGGCATGCAACTTGACATTCACCTAAATGGTTTCTCAGCTTGTTTTTGAGATGATTCATTAGGCTAAAACCTCGCTCACAGTCCGAACTAGGTGCAAGAAAGGTTCTTCCAATGTCCATCAACTGTGCAAGGTCACAAAACTGTTCATTTTGAAGTACAAATGCCACCATTTGTACAAAGTTTGAAATCAGTTTGGATTTAATTTTTTCTTGCACGGAAAATTTGAAATCATTAAACTGTCTAACTATGACAGTATTTTCAGCTAGAAAATCATATTTTAGACATAAGGCATTAACTTGTTCATCGTCAAATGTGAAGTCACAATCTGTAATCACGGAGAAATCAAAAGCTGACCATTCTTGTACCTCACCTTCAGGAAACCTTTCTTCTAAATGAACACAAAGACTATTTATAAAAGTCAACAGCAAACTTGTATCTACTGTGACGTTTTCTGCACGTTGTTGGCTTAGCAAAACTTTAACTTTGTCACTCCACGAAACATTGTCTCCCAGATCCCGGAAAAGGAAAGGTGAGGTGACGTAAATTAGTGACGTGCATTGTGGTATTTGAAAAGCTGACTAACTAGTTAACAGGAACATTTAGATAAAAGATTATTTTCAATAAGTATGATTATTAATTACTAAATTATTTTAGGTAACTAACCCTTTGTGCACACATTAATTTCCTTTGTGCGCTGGTTGAAAAACGTGTGTGCACGTCCACACACGCACAGCTTAGAGGGAACATAGGTTCCCCACCTGGTGTCTACGGACCCTTTGGTTAATGGGCAATAGAAAAGTCACTGTTGCAAGAAACAGTGAGCAACATTATCATTATTTTTGATCCCTATTAGGCAGAGGTACACTTTAGTGTAGTCAGGGGTAACATACATTTTATATTTTCTTTTTTTGGAACACTCTGCCATGGCACACCCTCTCTCTCTCTCTGACTGTCTTGTGCTCGCGCTCGTTCTCGCGCTGTCTCTCGCGCTCGCTCTCACTCTCTCTCTCTCACTCTCTGTCTTGCGCTCATTCTCGCTCGCTCTCAAAAACATCAATTTCCGGGATATTGTATATAACTTGCAGGCATCAAGGAGCCACTATCAATATGCGGGAGACTCCCGGAACTTCCGGGAGAGGGGGGATGTCTGGGATAGAGAACACCTGCCCTAAAGGATTTAGGTGATCCTGGACCATGCAGTGGGTAAAGATCTTGTCCAGAGACTTGCTTCTGATCACTATCACTGTACAGTGAGAAGTATAGAAGTTCAAAGTACAAAGTTCAAAATAAATTTTTTATCAAAGTACATATATGTCACCATATACAACCCTGAGATACATTTTCTTCTGAGCATTCAGGGTAAATATAAAAAACACAAGTGAAGACCGTGCCCAGCAGGATGGACAAACAATCAATATGCAAAACCAGTGTAATTGAAGAACACCCCCTGGGACATTGTCTCTGTTCCCCTCTCCCAACAGGCAGAAGATACAAAAGCCTGAAAGCACATATCACATCATCTGTCCCACTGATATCAGACTCTTGACAGATCTCTTGTACAATAAGATGGACTCGTAATCTAACTCATTATAATCTTGCACTTCATCGTTCACCTGTACGGCATTCTCTCGGTAGCTTTACACTTTATTCTGCATTGTTATTGTTTTACCATGTTCTAGCTCAATGCACTGTCTAATGATCAGATCTGTATGAACAGTCTGCAAGACAAGCTTTTCACTGTATCTTGGTACGTGTGACAATAATAAACCAATTCCAATACCAATATCCAGTGACTGCTGACAGGAAATGCATTTCAATGCTAGTTGGCACAAACAAAATAGTCGGAGGATTGAGTTCAAGAGCCAAGGGGTCATGTCAAAGTTTAAAGTTCAAAGCTCAAAACAAGTGTATTATCAAAGTATGCATGTATCACCATATACAACCTTGAGATTCATTTTCTTGCAGGCAGTCACAGTAGAACAGAGAAATAAATAAAATGTTGCAGCTCTATAAAGTTCTAGTTAGACAGCTCTAGGGCTATTGTTTTCAATTCCAGACACTTCATTACAGGAAGGATGTGGAAGCTTTAGAGAGAGTGCAGGGGAGATTTAGTCATACTCATAGTCATACTTCATTGATCCCGAGGGAAATTGGTTACCAGGATGCTGCCGGGATTAGAGACCATGCTTTATGAGGAAAGGTTGAGTGAGCTAGGGCTTTTCTCTTCAGAGTGAAGGAGATTGAGAGGTGACTTGATATAAGTGTCAAGATGATAAAAGGCATAGATCGATTGGACAGCCAAAGACCTTTTCCCCAGGGCAGAAGTGGCCAATATGAGAGAGCATAAACTTAAGGTGATTGGAGGAAAGTAGAGGCGGGGGGTGCTGTGTATTTAATATTTCAATAATATTTGAGTAATCTTATATATATATATTTGATTGATTAAGCATTCTTGTTTGTTTAAATAATTCATTACAGGTTTTATATATATATAAATACTACACATGAATCGCATACGTTATCATGTGAAGCGTGCGGACCTTAATAAAAAGTAAACATGAAGTTAGACCCACATTTCCGGACTCCCGTGTCTTCCGTTGAATTAGTTTAATCTTTTAAAGTTACAAAACATAACAGGGGGATGTCAGAAGCAGGCTTTTTAACACAGAGAATGGTGGGTGAGTGAAACGTGTTGCCAGAGGCGGTGATGGATAGAGATCTATTAGGAACAGATAGACAGTTAGACAGGATATTTAAAAGTACGGTGGACTTCTGTCTCTATTGCTCGGTCTGAGTGTTGGGGTCAGGACAGTGTTCGGCTCGCTGGCCTGCAATGTCTGCGCAGAATGTGGCCTGCAACTAACGGGCTCCTGCATCAGCTGCAGTGATGACTGTCTCCATAGCTGTGGACTCACGTTCGTGAACTTCAGTTCGGAATTCTATTTGCCTACTTTTATTGTTTCCATAACTTGTTTTCTTTCCCCTCTGCAATGGGTGTTTGACAGTCTTTTGTTTCCACACGTTCTTGGGATTTTTGTTTTGTGGCTGCTTCTGAAAAGACCAATCTCAAGGTTGTATAAAGTATACGTACTTCGAACATGGATGATAGAGAAGGGCTGGTTTGATCTTAGAGTAGGTTAGAGTAGGCCTGCACTGTGCTGTACTGTTCTACGTTCTATGTTCCAAATAAAGTTATGAAACTTTGAGCTACGACGGAATGAGAGGACCTTCTCCGGAGTGGTAATAAATCCATCTCATTGGGTTCTGGTGGGAGTCAGCACCTTCCCTGATCTTAGCTCCCTCTTTAACCCATCTCTTTTCACTTTACACCCCACCCTTCATTTTCCTCTCCTAATATCATTGAGGTTTCGCTTAATTTCCCCAGACTGTGTTCAGGGCCAAGTGGAAACAGAAGCCCGCTCCACATTTAAATGCTAACTGCATTTGCAGTAACCTTCAAAGCTAATGGCCAGGAGCAGGAAAGTGGGAATAATCCCATGGTTGTTTAGACTGGCATTTGGTTTCTGCCATTCAATCACGGCTCAACTCCACTCTCCTGCTTTCCCCTATAACCTTTGACACCTTCACTAATTAACTGCCTGTCAACCTCTGCTTTAAATATAAGACCATAAGCTACAGGAGCAGAATTATGCCATTCGGCCCATTGAGTCTGCTCCACTATTCCACCAGGGCTCATTTATTTTTCCTCTCAACCCCTTTCTCAGGCCTCCTCCTTGTAACCTTTGACATCTTTACTAATCAAGAACCTATCAATCTCTGCTTTAAATATACCCAATGACTTGGCCTCCACAGCCGTCTGTGGCAATGAATTCCACAGATTTACCACCTTCTGGCTAAAAAAATTCCTCCTCAGCTGTGCTCTAAAGGGATATCCTTCTATTCTGAGGCTGTGCCCTCGGTCCCTAGGCTCCTCCACTACAGGAAACAGCCTCTCCACATCCACTTTATCTTGGCCTTTCAATATTAATTTGGTTTCAATGAGATCCCTTCCCTGACCTCATTCTTCTAAACTCCACATATTGCTGCTGGCATTTAGGGCAGCAATGAAGATCTTCCATTCACAGTTTCCGTTATTGTATCAGTAGCTTCCTCTCAGTTCACTGTCAGTCATTTAAATCCCGGGTGGAGACTCCGGAATACTGTTGCACATGGATGTTGAAGGACGTTTCATTGCTGTTTCTATAACAGTTTTGTTTGATTAGTCAGGGTTGTTAGCCCTAAGCTGAACCCCCGAACATGAAGGATCAGTGGACCACTCTTATTCTGACCTCTACCCTTTGACCTGTCTGGCATGGGTGACCCTACCAAGAGACAAAGCATAAAGCCCAGACTCCAGCCAACACAGTTCTCCAGGCCATTGAGGCATGCAAGCCTCCAAACCATGACAAGGTTGTGGTCCTCACAGTGGCTAGCGCTTAATGTCCATTGCTAATTGCCCTTTAGTTCAGAGTCAACTGCATTGAAGGGTTTGGAGTCACAGCATAGGCTAGAGTGGGTAAGGATGGCAGGTCTCCTTCTCTGAGGGACATTGGTGAACAGATTGGGTGCTATAACAATCTGGCTGTTTCATACTTATTGTTACTCAGAATAGTTTTCTCTTTAAATTCCAGATTTATTTAATGATTTAAATCTAAATTCCCCAGCTGCATAGTGGCATTCAAGTTCATAGATTAACTGCCCCAGATTTTAGCTGCTAATTCAGAACATTACTGGACAAAATAAACCACATAAAGTTCAAATTTATTATCAAAGTACTATATATTACCATAAATTACTTTGAGATTCATTTTATTGCAGGCACTGACAGGAAATATAAAGAAATACAATGGCATTTATGAAAAACTCTACATAAACAGAGACTAACAAACAACCAATGTGAAAAGGAAGACAAACTCAGCAAATCAAAAACAAAGCTACAGAGGACATGAGTTGCAAAGTGTCCTTGAAAGTGAATCTGTAGGTTGTGGAATCAGTTCAGTGTCGAGGTGAGTGAAGTTATCCACGCTGGTTCAGGATCCTGATGGTTGAGGGGTAATAACTGTTCCTGAACCTGGTGGTGTGGGACCTAAGGCTCCTTGTACCTTCTATCGGATGGTAGTAGCGAGAAGAGAGCGTGGCCTCGATGGTGGCAACGGCCCATGCAAATGAGCTCAATGATGGGGAGGGTTTTGCCTACGATGAGGTCCTGTCCACCACCTTCTGTCGACGTTTCTGTTCTTGGGCATTGGTGTTTCCATGATGCAAACAGTCAGGATGCTCTCCACTGTGCATCTGTAGAAGTTCGTCAAAGTTTGTCTTTTTCACACAGAGGGTTGTGGTTCTGTGGAATGCTCTGCCTCAGAAGGCAGTGGAGGCCAATTCTCTGGATCCTTTCAAAAAAGAATTAGATAGAGCTCTTAAAGATAGCGGAATGAAGGGATATGGGGAGAAGGCAAGAAAAGGGTACTGATTGTGGATGATCAGCCATGATCACAGGGCTGAATGGCCTACTCCTGCACCTATTGTCTATTGTCTATTGAAGGTAACATGTGAGGAGAGAGCCTGGCCTTGGATGGTGGGGGTTGCTTGATAACAGATGCTGCTTCCTTGTGGCAGGGCTCCTTGTAAATGTGCTCATTGGTGGGTTTCTTTGTGACATGAATTCTGATGTTTCCATAATACTGCTTCTGCTATTTGTGAATTGATTTCCTGTTTCCTCGTAGGGCGGCATGGTAACATAAAGGTTAACGCTGCACTTTACATCACTAGCAGGGTTAAGGCTACGGTTAGCGAGTTGTGGGCATGCTATATTGACGTCAGAAGCACAGTGACACTTGTGGACTGCCCTTAACACGATCATAGAACCACAGAAACCCACAGGCCCTTCGGCCCACAATGTTGTGCCGATCATGCAACCTACTCTAGAAACTGCCTTGAATTTCCCTGGCGCATAGCCCTCTATTCTTCTAAGCTCCATGTACCTAAGAGGCTCTTAAAAGACCCTATTGTATCTGCTTCGACCTCCGCCGTTGGCAGTGAATCCCACACATCCACCACTCTCTGTGTGAAAAACTTACCCCTGACATCCCCTCGGTACCTATTTCTAAGCACCTTAAAACCATGCTCCCTCGTGTTACCCATTTCAGCTCTGGGAAAAAGCCTCTGGCTATCCACACGATCAATGCCTCTCATCATCTTGTACACCTTTATCAGGTCACCTCTCATCCTCCGTTACTCCAAGGAGAAAAGGCCAAGTTCACTCAACCTATTCTCATAAAGTACACTCTCCAATCAAGGCAACATCCTTGTAAATCTCCCCTTGCGTTCTCTCTATAGTATCCACATCCTTCCTGTAGTGAGGTGACCAGAGCTGAGCAATCATCAGGCTGTGTTGGTTGTTAAATCAAAACAACATATTTCACTGTGTGCTTCGATGTAGATGTGGCAAATAAAACTAATCTAATCTAAAACAATCTACTGTGTCACAGCCTCGCACCTTTTGTCTGCCAGCACGGCACTTTCTTTGTAACTTTACTTATTCTGCATTCAAAGTTCAAAGTAAAGTAAATTTATTATCAAAGTACGTACAAACAACACTGAGGTTCATTCCTTTGCAGGTATTCAACATAAGACTATAAGATATAGGACCAGAATTAGGCCGTTCGGCCCATTGAGTCTGCTCTTCCATTTCATCAGGGCTGATCCATTTTCCCTCTCAGCCCTAATTCTTGGACGGCGTGCAAGACCAAGTTTTTCATCGTCCCTCAGTACATGCTAGTGATAATAAGCCAATTTACCAAGTTAACTGTGAAGGATTCACTCTACAAATAGCTTCCACAAAAACAGAGTGAGCACAAACACTCCAGGCCAAATGGCACCGGCAGCCAAGACCAGAAGAAGGAACATTAAATAAAGCTTTGACATGCTTTCCAGATTACCTAGCTGTAACATTTCTCAGGCACAAAAGGAAAATATTGATGCATATGAAAATTTAACTAAGTGTCCGCACAGACAAAACAACCTTCTCAGATCTCACACACAGGATATGACAATTGCACATTGAGGATTCTTTTTGAATTGAAGACAGACTTGAATTCTTATAGCTTTTTTCCCAACATAAGAGTGCTCTACAGTCAATAAAATACATTTAATCGCCATTGGAAGGCAGGAAGGGAGGCATACTAATCTCCTATAAACCTTAATGTATGCCAAGTAGAAAAGAAATAAAATAACTGAAAATATTAATCGTCTCCAAGCTCTGTATGGATTTTATCTAGCCCACTAATGTTTACAGCAATGTAAGTACGCTCAGCGGTCACTCTATTGGGTATACCTGCACACCAGCTCTAATCAGCCCATCATGTGCGGAAAAACATGGTCAAGGGGCTCAGTTTTGTTCAGACCAAACATCAGAATGGGGAAGAAATGTGATCTAAGTGACTTGGACCGTGGAATGATTGTTAGTTCCAGACGGAGTGGTTCGAGTATCTCAAAAGCTGCTGATCTCCTGGGATTTTCATGGACAACAGTCTCTCTAGAGTATACTGAGAATGGTGCGAAAAATAAAAACATATCCAGTGATTGGCAGGTCTGTGAGCAAAAACGCCTTGATGATGAGAGAGGTCAGAGGAGGATAGCCAGACTGGGTCAAACTGACAGGAACTCAGTAAATAAATAATACTGAGAACGTTAGTCCTTGAATGTGAGTCCACAAGTTTAAGTTCAAGTTAAGGCTATTATCATTCAACCATACACATGTATACCGCCAAGCAAAACAGCATTCCCCTGGACCAAGTTTCACAATCATCTTTTTCGGTCTTGTCCACAATGAGACTCAAGTTGCTGTGCTTACACCATTTTACCAGCCACTCCGTATGCCGTCACCTCGTCGTTGTTGATGAGGCCAACTGCTGTTGTGTCATCAGCGAACTTGGTGATTCGGTTTGAACTGGATCGAGCAGCGCAGTCATATGTCCGCAGCGTGAACAGCAGCGGGCTGAGCACACACACACAGCCCTGGGGAGCACCGGTGCCCAGTGTAATGGAGCAAGAGATGATTCTGCCAACTCAGCCTGACTGTGGCCTTTTTGTCAAGAAGTCCAGGATCCATTTATAGAGGCCTAATGAGAACTGTTCATCCATCACGAATCAAGTTGTATTAAACATTGAGCTGAAGTCAATACACGGCATCCTGGTGTCTGAGGCACCATTTTCCAGGTGGGACAGGACAGAGTGGAGTGCAGAGGCTAAAGCTTCATCAGTGGACCTATTTGAGCAATAAGCAAACTGGAAAGGGTCCAATGTAGCAGGACAATGGGATTTAATGCCATCCATAACCAACCACCCACCTTGGGTAATTGGTGGCCATCTTGAAGCCTGAGAGGACAGTGGGCTTTTCCAGAGAGATGTGGAGGATGTCTGTTAAAACCTCTGTTTACTGGGCTGCATAGTCCCTCAGAAACCGACCAGGTACGTTATCAGGCCCCACAGCTTTACGTGGGTTCAGTCCGCTGTGGTCTTTCTCACATCAGCTGCAGCCAGACAGAGTGCCTGCTTCTCGGGGGAAGGGAGACCTTCCTCTCCAGCTGTGGAATCAGTTCAGCGTTGAGGTGAGCAAAATTGTCCACACTCGTATAGGAGCCCGATGGTTGAAGGGTAATAACTGTTCCTGAACCAGGTAATGTTGGACCCAAGGTTCCTATACCTTCTTCCCAATGGCAGCAGCAAGAAAAGAGCATGGCCTGAATAGTGGGGTTCCTTGATGATGGATGCTGCTTTCTTGTGGCAGTGCTCCTTGTAAATTTGCTCAGTGTTTAAACACAGAACACAGAACATAGAATAGTACAGCACAGTACAGGCCCTTCGGCCCACAATGTTGTGCCGACCCTCAAACCCTGCTTCCCATATAAGCCCCCACCTTAGATTCCTCCATATACCTGTCCAGTAGTCTCTTAAACTTCACTAGTGTATCTGCCTCCACCACTGACTCAGGCAGTGCATTCCACGCACCAATCACTCTCTGAGTAAAAAAACCTTCCTCTGATATCCCCCTTGAACTTCCCACCCCTTATCTTAAAGCCATGTCCTCTTGTATTGAGCAATGGTGCCCTGGGGAAGAGGCGCTGGCTATCCACTCTATCTATTCCTCTTATTATCTTGTACACCTCTATCATGTCTCTTCTCATCCTCCTTCTCTCCAAAGAGTAAAGCCCTAGCTCCCTTAATCTCTGATCATAATGCATACTTTCTAAACCAGGCAGCATCCTGGTAAATCTCCTCTGTACCCTTTCCAATGCTTCCACATCCTTCCTATAGTGAGGTGACCAGAACTGGACACAGTACTCCAAGTGTGGCCGAACCAGAGTTTTATAGAGCTGCATCATTACATCGCAACTCTTAAACTCTATCCCTCGACTTATGAAAGCTAACACCCCATAAACTCTCTTAACTACCCTATCCACCTGTGAGGCAACTTTCAGGGATCTGTGGACATGTACCCCCAGACCCTCTGCTCCTCCACACTACCAAGTATCCTGCCATTTACTTTGTACTCTGCCTTGGAGTTTGTCCTTCCAAAGTGTACCACCTCACACTTCTCCGGGTTGAACTCCATCTGCCACTTCTCAGCCCACTTCTGCATCCTATCAATGTCTCTCTGCAATCTTTGACAATCCTCTACACTATCTACAACACCACCAACCTTTGTGTCGTCTGCAAACTTGCCAACCCACCATTCTACCCCCACATCCAGGTCGTTAATAAAAATCACGAAAAGTAGAGGTCCCAGAACAGATCCTTGTGGGACACCACTAGTCACAATCCTCCAATCTGAATGTACTCTCTCCACCACCACCACCCTCTGCCTTCTGCAGGCAAGCCAATTCTGAATCCACCTGGCCAAACTTCTAACTTTCTGAATAAGCCTACCGTGTGGAACCTTGTCAAATGCCTTACTAAAATCCATATAGATCACATCCACTGCACTACCCTCATCTATATGCCTGGTCATCTCCTCAAAGAACTTTATCAGGTTTGTTAGACACGATCTGCCCTTCACAAAGCCATGCTGACTGTCCCTGATCAGACCATGATCATCTGAATGCCCATAGATCCTATCTCTAAGAATCTTTTCCAACAGCTTTCCCACCACAGACGTAAGGGGTTTTCCTGTGATGGACTGGGCTGTATCCATCACTCTTTGTAGGGTTTTCCATTCGAGGGCATTGATGTTTCCTTACCGAGCCGTGATGCAGCTGGTCAAGATACTCTCCACTGAGCATCTTTAGAAGTTTGTCAAAGTTTTAGGTGACAAACCAAATCTGCACCAACTTCTAAAGAGTAGAGGTGCCGCCCTGCCTATTTTGTCATGGCATTTACGTGCTGGCCCAGGACAGATTCTCATGAAATGGTAATGCTGATGAATTTAAAGTTTCTGACCTTCTCCACCTCTGATCGGCAATTTCTGAATGGACCATGAAGTCATGAACACTGCCTTTCTATTTTGCTCTCTTTCTGCACGACTTATTTAAATTTTTATGGAAGCAAATGTTGGACAACATCAAAGAAAAATCAGGGGAACCTCAAAACTGCAGGTGTGTTTTCTTTTTACAAGAATGATGAAAATGTCGTGGAAGGACAGAGTAACAAAAGAGAAAGCGTTGCAAAAAAACTGGAATGAGAAGAGAGCTGATATTATTAATCAGGAACTGGCAGCTGGAATTTAGATTAGATTATGAGAACACTCAGTCCTCTTTTATTGTCTTTTAGAAATGCATACATGCATTAAGAAATGATACAATGTTTCTCCGGAGTGATATCACAGAAAACAAGACAGATCAAAGACTAACACTGACAGAACCACATAATTATAACATATAGTTACAGCAGTGCAAAACAATACCATAATTTGATAAAGAATGGACCATGGGCACAGTAACAAAAAAGTCTCAAAGTTCCGAGTTGATCGACTCGCGAGTCCCCGATAGCAGGCGGCAAAAGGGAGAAACTCCCTGCCATAAACCTCCAGGCACCGTCAACTTGCCGATACCTTGGAAGCAGCTTACATTGGGTCCATCTATCCGAAAACTCCAAGCTTCCACTAGCCTCTCCGATACAGCCTCCCAAGCGCCATCCTCTGCTGAGCGCCTTCGACCTCTCCCCGGCCGCTGAAGCACGCAAAGCCGAGGATTTCGGGGCCTTCAGCTCCGGAGATTCCAGTTACCACACAGTAGCAGCGGCAGCGAAGCGGGCATTTCAGAAGTTTTCCAGATGTTCCGCTGTGCTCTCACGTCTGTCTCCATCAAACCAGAATTGTGCACCGTCCCCTACTTGACAGATAACAGATGTCATCACCGAAGTGGCTGCGTGCGCTGTCGTTGCGCCGCCATCTTCTTCCCCCTCCCGGGAGGATTTTCTGGGACATGTACTGAGGAAAGAGAAGTTTGAAGAAGGGTTTCTGCCCAAAACATCAACTATTTACTCTTTTCCATAGATGCTGCCTGACCTGTTGAGTTCCTCAAGCAGTTTGTGTGATTTCCAGCATCTGCAGACTTTCCTGAGCTTGAACATCTTGCAGTGACAGGAAAAATTGATGGAAGAATATGTCACGGTCAACAGCACATGACATTCATGAGTTACATCGAGGAATGGACAGGCAAAAGTTTTGAAGAACTTAATAGAGCTAGACAAAAGGAAGACCGTGATCATCCATGTCACACGACACATCACATAATAATGAGGATGTTTTATATTTTAATATTCCTTATTGTAACTTGTAGTACTTTTTATGGATTGTACTAAACTACTGCTGTAAAAGAGCAAATTTTATGACAGTGATAAAAAAGCGGATTCCGATTCAGATTTTTCTCAGGCAGATCTTGATGATGGGGGATGTCTACCCTCCATTCTGGTTGTGTGAGTTCTAAGGTGACCGATGAGGCAGGAGGTTTCTGATGGAATGTGAACTGTATTGAATTAATTGTGCCTCCTATGTACAGTCTCTTTTTTCTTTGCATGGGCTTTTGAGTGAGCATGTTTTCACCTTGGAGGGCCCAATTTGTCACTCTCATACTGTAAGCTGCCCAGCATGTACCATTACTAACATAACTCAATAACAACATTTACTCACCCTACTCTGCTGTCGCTCTTGTTCCTTGCATATGTAAAAGGATGGATAAGAGGGCAGTTCGCAGTGTGACGTGCTCCTACTTACTGTTCACTCCTCCTTCTCTGTGCCATGCATTTTGAGCCATCAGTTAGATAGCTAGATAGATATACTTTATTGATCCCAAGGGAAATTGGGTTTGTTACAGCTGCACCAACCAAGAATAGAGCATAAATATAGCAATACAAAAACCACAAACAATCAAACAACAAAATGCAATCTATGCCAGATGGAAAATAAGTCCAAGACCAGTCTATTGGCTCAGGGTGTCTGACCCTCCACGGGAGGAGCTGCAAGTTCGATGGCCACAGGCAGGAACGACCTCCCGTGCTGCCCAGTGTTGTATCACAGTGGAATGTGGCCGAAGTCCAACAGTAAAAAGTTCAATATCCGGTCTACAAACACGTTCCTCAACCCGACCCGTAATATGACCCAGATTGCACCATCTGTTGTTAACCAGAACAGTAAGCACCCAACTCCTTTACGCTTACCGCTCTCAATGCACTTCCGATCAGCCCAAACGGTCTGGAAGCTGTCCATGGAAAAGTTTTGATTGGGTGTGTCCTCGTGCAGCCCCGTTCCAGTGAAACACATAACATTGCACTCCCAAAATGTTCTCTAACACCTGGCTAGCACAGTGAACT
This sequence comes from Mobula birostris, assembly GCF_030028105.1. Lineage (NCBI taxonomy): Eukaryota > Metazoa > Chordata > Chondrichthyes > Myliobatiformes > Myliobatidae > Mobula > Mobula birostris. The sequence goes on from NC_092383.1 coordinate 6,080,785, forward strand.
CGTCCATTTTATTACCCGCCGAACTCCTCTTCTCCATAAGTCTCTGCTGTCTCTACCTGGTCCTCTTTCCTCGACTTTGTGATCCCCCTCTGCATCCTCTGTGTGTTTTCCTCCAGATTTCAGCAGGGGTGTCGGCTGCTCTGCTCTCTAAACCGGCCGGCATAAGCGCAAGCAGCTGGTCCCTGGAATAAACAATGCGACCATGCTTCTGTCCCGCTAATGAGACGTGTCGGAATGTAACTATTTCCAGCACTAAAAACCCAAATAAAACTCTCCCTACCAGCATGTTAGAGAGGGTGCAGCTTCTACGTGTTACCGTGAAAAAAAATACAAAAAATAACGTAAGTTAAAAAATAAGAAGAAAAAAGTAAGAATACTGATCAGAACGGCTGTAACAGGCTGTATGCACGACCGGCGGTTGCTAGGGTTCTTGTTAACAAATGGGGAGCAGTATTTTGTCAAGGACACTTTACTTCGGTGAAGACCAGTGATGAAAAGGCTGTGTCTTTACCCAAATACATTCTCACCGAACTGCTATAGTATATGAGCAATGAATAGACCCAGCCACTGACCACGGCCACCGTTTACTCTTGACCACACTGCACCAGGATATGTCAATCCTGGATCGACCTCTACAGCCACATGACCATCCAACAATAGGAGAAAATTGTACTTGACTCAAATGATCACATTGATACTGTACAATACTGGCAACCAGTTTTGAATAGTGAGACCATGAAAGTCAAGTTTTTCCTTCCCTTTAGCTACTTCTCAAAACACAGAAAATCACTTCAGGTCAGGGGGTATCTATGGAAATGAATAAACAGTTGACATTTCAGGCCGAGACCCTTCATCGGGACTGGAAAGAAAGGTGGGGGAGGGGGAATAAAGTAAGAAGCTGGATGGTGATAGATGGAAGTGATCAAGCACTGGAAGTGGGGAATTGAAGAAGAGAGAAGGGGCAAGGGGAGAAAACGCTGCAAGTTGGAGAAGTCGATGTTCACGTTATCAGGCTGGAAGCTACCTGTCACGGTGTGCGCTGACATACAACTGAAACCAGGTGCAGAGGGATGTAGAGACAGAAACCAGAGTTTCTTCATAGGAAGTCCTACAGAACAGCAGTCGCTTGACTGAACAACACGGCAAGATGGATCCTTCTCAAAACACAAAATCCCCATGATCATAATTGGGAGCCTGCTTTAAATAATCACAGTATGCTGAAAACCTATGCCAGTCAACATAAACTTGACAAGGTTGAACAGAAAACACAAAGGCTTACTGACTCTAGGTAAGAGAACAATGAACAAATACATGCACCAGGCTGTTATGGCTCATGACAGTACGTCCTTCCCTCAGGCCAGCACCTGACAGGGCTGGTAAATTCAAGACAGGGCTGTAAATTCGAGACAGACCTGGAAAATTCGAAACAGACCTGATGCTCTCGAGCCAAGGCTGGAAAACTCAGGAACTTTGCATATAACTCTGGAACATTGCGTATAACCCAGAAACATAGAATTGTCCTCGGAAACCTGGAGGGCCATGGAAGACCCAAGAAACCTTGACAGCCTTGAACATAGACTAGAGAAGCTTGGAACTTGGACTCGAGAAACTCAGAAAGTAGCCTTGAGACACTTGGAACGCAGCCTTGGGTCAAGCACCTAGAATAGAAGGCACCCTCACCTCCAGCCAACTAATGTCCAAGCCGCTGTACAAGCTCCATTGGGCCCATAATGGTGTGGGGCCCTTCTGTCACAGTGTGAGCTGACAGATGACTGAACCCAGGTACGGAGGAATGACAGACTCACATGTAAAGACAGATATAAGAGTTTATAGATAGGAATTCTAACAGAACATCGGTAGCTCGACTGAGTGACACTGCAAGACAAATCAGTCTCAAAACAAAGACCCCGCAATAAGCACTAATCAGGAGTTCATTTTAAATCATCACAGTACACGGAAAGCCTGTGTCAGTCAAAAAAAACTTGACAAGATTAAACAGAAAGCACAAGGGCTTAATGACTCTGCTCATATCGCTACCCAGATGGAGAGTTTCTCCTCCAACCTGACAGTGGCATCATCGTGGTAGTAGAGACATTGTAGTTCTTCAATCCCCCAACCTGGTTTCCCGCTTACCACTTTTCCTCACCTCCCCTCAATGCCCTTCTCCCTTCTCTTTCTCCCATGGTCCAATCTCCTATTCTATCAAGATTTCTTCTTCTCCAAATCTTTACCTTCACCTCCACCACCTTCCAGCTTTTCCCTTCATCTCCCCTTCCCCTTCCAGCTGGCTTCATCTATCATCTTCCAGCTTGTACCCCCTCCTCTTCCCCCACATTCTTATCCCCACCCCTTCCTTTGCAATAGTCATGAAGGGTCTTGGCCTGAAACATTGACTGTTTATACCTCTCAAAAGATGTTACCTAACTTGCTGAGTTCCTCTGGCATTTTGTGCCCGTGTGTGCCTGTGTGTGTGTGTGTGTGTGTGTGTGTGTGTGTGTGTGTGTGTGTGTGTGACTTTGCATTTCTAACATTTGCAGAATCTCTTGTGTTTAAAACACCTCAGGCATTTTTGCTTGGAGGACGAAGGTTCCCTGTCCCTTTAAGAGAAAAGCCTGTGTTTGAGCCTTCAAAGCTGTAACATATACTTCATAGGAGGAATGTCTAGGGGGTGGGGTGGGGGGGGCTGCAGGGGAACACAAGATCTGCTTGTTGCCCTTGCGACCAGAAAATCACTCAAATGCTTATTCTCTTCCAGTGCGATTGGCTGACTCTATCTCTGTGAGTTTGTAACAAGCCAGATTACAGCACAGACTTTATTACAGTGAGGAGTGATATGATGACCACTGTCTGGTATTGTGTGTCACAGCTTAGTTTCCGATGGTTCGTCTCCTCTATATTCCTCCTATCTCTGTTCCCCCTCCCACACCCCCCCCAACCACCACAAACTAAGTTCCTCCCTTTGGCCCTCTCGCTCTTAACTTTCAAGTTCACCCCCTCTTCCTTCACACTCTCACTCTATCTCTCACCTCTCTATCCCTCTTTACAGTTCCTGTTTCTCCATTTCCCTTTGGCTCCCTTCTTCATCTCTCTCAAACAAGAGAAAAACTGCAGATGCTTCATTTCTCTCACACTTCTTTCTCCTCTTTTCTCTCTTTCTCTCTCGTCTCTCTTTCTCCCTCCCCTCTCTTTCTCTCCTCCCCTCTTTTTTCTTTCTCTCCCCCTTTTATCTCTCTTTCTCTGTCATCTTTCTTTCTCTTCCTCACTCATCCTCTTTCTCTCTCCTACTCTCTCCCCTCACTCCCTCTCTCTCCTCTGTCTCTCTTCCTCTCTCACCTCTCCTTCGCTCTCTCCTCTTTCTCCTTCACTCCCCTTTCTTTCTCTCTCTTCGCCTCTCCTTTTTTCTTTCTCCTCTCTCTCACTGCACACTCTCTAATTATCTCCACTTTCTTCCTCTCTGCCTTCCGACACCCCTCCCACCCCTCCCTGACGGTTTAAACACTTCCTTCCCCCGTTCCCTGTCCCCCTCCCTGCCTGTCTTTTCCTTGCGCTGATTATCTAGAACAAGCCACCCAAGTTGCTGCTGATATGCAGTCCTCCAGCTTGTGGATCTCATTAGGATAATGTTAATGTGTAAAGGCACCATTCAGTGTATTGCAATGCACGGCAAACAAACAGCCACTTCCCGATGCAACAAGAGCCGGTTACTATAGTTACAGCACTCCCTTCTTGGCCCCCTTGCCCACATTTCATCTGTTGTTATCATACTTTGCACATTCCTCCACATCTCCAGACACACGTAAAGGCTCCACCACCCTCTGTCTGTTTGTTTGCAAGGGCTCTTTCATAGACCTCTCTCAAACAACCCCCACCCTTCTCCCACACAGAGACTGCCCCTACAGTCCCAGGAAGATATTTTAATTAAACTCTGGAGAGGGTGGTAAACTGCAGGCACACAGCAAGCCGCTGGCAGGCTCTCTTTATTACAGAAGCCCTCTGAGGGCAATAACTTGGAGTTTGCTGTCATTTTAGACACGCCCTTTGTTGAAAGGAGAGGTCGCAGGGCGCGGGAAGTACATTAGAAGGAAAAGCTGCAGCTTTCAGGACCCAAGGACCCTGCCTGTAATGTTGTCACATGAGGCAAATGGTCAGGTAAGGGTTTTGGGAACGGCCCCAGTTCATGGTCAGCCAATTGGTCCCATTTCATCCCTCCCCCACCCCACCCTGCCAGGTAAGCACACGCCATTCAGAAACAGAAACCTGAAGTCTGAAATGACCAAAATCTCAGTAACTTCCATGAATTGATGAAGGCGTTGGATCAAATTAGGAGCTATGAGGATAACTGAGGGCAGCCAGGCTCAAAGTTCTTGCTCCCTATCCACTGTAAAATATGACAAAATACAATTTTAAAAAATTATTTTTACTTTGATGGAGTAACATCATCCATTAACTTAGCCAATACCGTGGATAACTTCACTCACATCAACACTGAACTGATTCTACAACCTACAGACTCACTTTCAAGGACTCTACAACTCCTGTTCTCACTATAATTTATTTATTTGTATCTTTGTATAATTAATTAATCAACCAATTAATTAATTTGTAATTACACAGTTTATCTTCTGTTGCACATTGGTTGTTTGTCAGTCCTTGTAGTTTTTCATTGATTTATTGTATTTCTCTGTTCTACTGTGAATGCCTGCAAGAAAATGAATCTCAGGGTAGTATATGGTGACATATACAATATGTGCTTTTGATAATAAATTTACTTTGAACTTTAACTTTCCATAAGATCACCCTAAGAATCGCAGGATGAAGGGAAAGGAGGAAGGGGGAGGGGAGGGAAGGGGAAGCACCAAAGAGACATTCTGTAATGATCAATAAACTGATTGCTCGGAATCAAATGACCTTGCCTGGTGTCTCAGGGCTGGGTGTGTTTGTACCCGCGTCACCTGCCACCCTGGCACTCCTTCTCTGCCACCTGTCCCACATCCCTCCTGCAGTGCTCCATCCTCACCATTCCTAACATCCTTTGCTCCCAACACATTTACAAACTTGCTCTCCGTCAATGTTGACAATTACAGCACTGTGCAAAGGTCATAGCACCCCAGCTATAAGGTATCACACATAAAAATACCTAAAACTTTTGTACAGTATGTGTACATAAATGTAATACAGATTGGAAAACAGGTTGGCATCCCAGACCATAATCTACATTGTGTAGCTACCCTTCATTGTCTGCACTTTTTTGGAAAAACAATCCTCCTTAATCAGGAGACTCTGCTGGAGTTCAGATTGAAATTCTGATTCAGATTCAGGTCTATTTATCACATGTACATTGGAACATACAGTGAAATTTGTCGTTTGCGTTAATAACCGGCACAACCTACGGATGTGCTGGGGGCAGCCCACAAGAGTCACCACGCATTCCAGTGCCAACCTGGCTTTTTCTTTAATCTCAAAAATAAAATTCATTTATAAAATACAGTACTGTGCAAACGTTGTTGGCATATATATAGCATACCCACACAGAACACCACAAGCAACAAAACAATCAGAATCAAACAACAGGAATTCTGCAGATGCTGGAAATTCAAGCAACACACATCAAAGTTGCTGGTGAACGCAGCAGGCCAGGCAGCATCTGTAGGAAGAGTTGCAGTCGACGTTTCAGGCCGAGACCCTTCGTCAGGAATCAGATTCAATCTCACCAGCACATATTATGGAATTTGTTAACTCTACAGCAGCAGTACAAGGAAATACATGATAAATAAATATATAGAAAAAAGTGAGTTATATTATGTACATATATATGTCTATCAAATAGTTCGGTTAATAAGTTGTGCAAAAAAACAGAAATAAATAAAGTAGTAAGGTGGTATTCAAGGGTTCAATGTCCATTTAGGAATCGGATGGCAGAGGGGAAGAAGCTGTTCCTGAATCGCTGAGTGTGTTGCATCAGGCTTCTGTACCTCCCTCCTGATGGTAACAGTGTAAAGAGGGCATGTCCTGGGTGATGGGGGTCCTTAATGACAGACACCACCTTCCTAAGGCCCCGCTCCTTGAAGATGTGTTGGTTACTAAGGAGGCTGGTACCCATGATAGAGCCCCATTCCTCCCTCCCACCCACACATGCACGTGGATAGTCCTCCAACTACAGGCCTCCAGGCTTCAGCCACCAAGCTTCAACTTCCAAACTTTCGATCAACTTTCAAACTTTGATCTTTGGTATCGACTCCTGGACTGACAGAATTCTAAGTTCCAAATGAACCCCAGTCTCGAACTTTGGCTGCACTTCGTGCACGCATGTTCTTCGTGGATGTCTTTTGTCACCTGTCCATGTCACTGGCCTTTGAGCATACAGCGGAGGCCTAGGCTGTAGCTGTCTTATGTCACTGATCTACCTCCATGGACTTCGAACACAGAAGGTGAAACATGTAGCAGGGAATGAAGGCCTGATCTATAACTCCTCCTCATCCCTAAATCCTAATATGACATCTAACATCCTCACATTACTGTCCCTGAACCCTAACCTGACCTTTAACTCCCCTCTCTATCCCTAAAACCATCCTTACAAACTTAAAAGGCCACAAACTCGATGCAGAACACATCTTGTCTCAGTCTTTAAAAAGACATGAACTCTCACAGCTACCTGGATGATACCTTGTCTCACCCTGTTACTTGTAAAATCACCACCCCCTTCTCTCAATTCCTCCATCTCTGCCGCATCTGCTCTCAGGATGAGGCTTTTCATTCTAGAATGAAGATGTCCTCCTTTTTCAAAGAGAGGGGCTTCCCTTCCTCCACCATCAATGCTGTCCTCAACTGCATCTCTTCAATTTCATGCATATCTGCTCTTATCCCATCCTCCCACCACCCTACCAGTGACAGAGTTCCTTTTGTCCTCACCTACCGCCCCACCAGCCTCCGCGCCCAGCACATAATTCTCCAGAACTTCCGCCACCTCCGACTGGATCCCTCCACCAAATACATCTTTCCTTCCACCCCCCCCCCACTTCCTGCTTTCCACAAGGATCTCTCCCTACACGACTCCCTTGTCTATTCATCCCTCCCCACTGATCTCCCTCCTGGCACTTACCCTTGCAGGCGGAACAGGTGCTGCACCTGTCCCCACACGTCCTCCCTCACTACTAATCAGGGCCCCAAACAGTCCTTCAAGGTGAGTCGACACTTCACCTGTGAGTCTGTAAGGGGTCATATACTGTGTTCAGTGTTCCCAGTGTGGCCTCCTATATATCAGTAGGACCCGATGTAGATTGGAAGACCACTTCGCCGAGCATCTATGCTCCATCCACCAGATCAAGCAGGATCTCCCAGTGCCCACCCATTTTAATTCCACTTCCCACTCCCATTCCGAGATGTCCATCCATGGCCTCCTCCACTGTCGTAAGGCCACACTTTGATTGGAGGAACAACACCTTATATTCCATTTCGGTAGCTTCCAACCTGATGGCACGAACATCGATTTGTCACACTTCCAGTAATGCCTCCCCCACTTCACTATTTCCCATCCCCTTTCCCCTCTCTCATGTTATCTCCTTGCCCTTCCATTGCCTCTCTCTGGTGCTCCTTCCCCTTCTTCCTTCTTTCCTCCATAGCCTTCTGTCTCTTTCACCAATCTACTTCCTCGCTCTTTGCTTCATCCCACCCCCTCCAAGTTTCTCATCTGATGTTTCTCTCTCCCCTCCCTCCACCTTTCAAATCTACTCCTCAGCTTTTTTTCTCCGGTCCTGCTGAAGGGTTTTGGCTGAAAACGTTGACTGTGCTTTTTTCCATAGATGCAGCCTGGCCTGCTGAGTTCCTCCGGCATTTTGTGCGTTGCTCCAGATTCCAGTATCGGCATTCCCTTCTGTCTCTGTTTCTTTTCTTTCCACAAACGGAACTTCCTGGTGGCCAAACATTTTAATTCTGATTCCCATTCCCGTTCCAACACGTCAGTCCGTCGCCTCCTCTTGTGCCAAGATGAGGCCACTCTCAGGGTGGAGGAGCAGCACCTTATGTTTCATTTTGGTTGCCTCCAACCTGATGGCATGAATATCGCTTTCATTCTGGTAAATATATTCAAGCATATTCAAGAGTCCTGCCAAAGGGTTTCAGCCCGAAACGTCAACTGTAATTTTTTCCATAGATGCTGCCTGACCTGCTGAGTTCCTCCAGCATTTTGTGTGTGTTGCTTGGATTTCCAGCATCTGCAGGTTTTCTCTTGTTTGCCAGTATATATATTCACCCCATCCCTTCCTTTATTCCCCACTCTAACCTTTTACTTCTTCTCACCTGCCTATTACTTAACCCTGGGTCCCATCCTCCTTCCCTTTCTCCTCTGGTCCACTCCCCTCTCCTACCAGATTCCTTCCTCTCCAGCCCTTTAACTTTCCCACTCACCTCGCTTCACCCATCACTTTCTAGCCATCTTCCCTCCCCTTCCCCCCAGCTTTTTATTCTGGCATCTTCCCCCTTCCTTTCCAGTCCCGAAGAAGGGTCTCGGCCTGAAACATCAACTGTTTATTCATCTCCATAGATGCTGCCCAACCTGCTGAGTTCCTCCAGCGTTTTGTGTGTGTTGCTTTCTTTTCTGTTGCCTGCTGAATTTGACAATGTTGATTCTATTTCCCGGGCCGGTATGCACATAATAAAATTGCTTGGAGCACTCTGGATGTTTTATAGACTCGTTGTTGTTTATTGAGCTGCAATCACCTTCGTGGTAATTCTTCACTCTGTCAGATGTTAATGCCCTCTGGGATTACATACGTCGGTTCAGTTGCCAGTAACTTTCTTGGTCTGAAGGTGTGAGATATTCATAGTCTTGGAATGTGAACAAGAACCGCCCTAACAATGGCGACCACTGAAGGTTGACTTTCTGAACGGAGTGGGCCACCTTCAGTAAGTGTTCCCGAGGAACAGGAATTTAGCACAGATTACCGTGCGCAAAATGCAGGAGGAATTCAGCAGGTCAGGCAGCACCTATAGAAATGAATAAACAGTCCATGTTTTGGACCGAGACTCTTCGTCATGACTGGAAAGGAAGGGGGAAGAAGCCAGATTAAGGAGGTGGAGGGGAGGGGAAGGAGTACAAGCTGCAAGGTGATTGGTGAAGCCCGGTGGGAGGGGGAGGAAGGATGAAGTAAGAAGCTGGGAGGCTGGAAGCTAGGTGGAAAAGATGATGGGTTGAAGAGAAAGGAATGTGATAGGAGAGGAGAGTGGGAAGGAGGAGAGGCACCAGGGGCAGGTGATAGGCAGGTGAGCAGAAGGAAGCGGTAAAAGGGGAGCCAGAGTGGGTAATTAGTGTGCATGTGCCAGTCGTGCATGCAGCCTGGCACAGCCGTTCCCATCTATTCTTACTTTCTTCTTCTTACTTTTTAATTTACATTGTTTTTTGTATTTTTTTTTCTCACAGTAACACGTCAAAGCTGCACCCTCTCTAACATGCTGGTAGAGAGAGTTTTATTTGGGTTTTCTTTAGCGCTGGAAATGGTTACATCCCGACACGCGGGACAGAAGCAAGGTCGCATTGTGTATTCCACGGACCAGCAAACACCGGCCGGTTTAGCGAGCACAGCGGCGAACGCCCCTGCTGAAATCCGGAGGAAAACACGCAGAGGATGCAGAGGGGGATCAAAAGGGCAAGGAAAGAGGACCGGGACAACAGAGACTTTTGGAAAAGAGGAGTTTGGTGGCTAATACTGTTCCGGCTGACCGGAAGTGCACTGAGAGCGGTAAGCATAAAGGAGTTGGGTGCTTACTGATCTGGTTAACAACGGATGGTGCAATCCAGGGCATATTACGATCGAGGAACATGTTTGCAGACTGGATATTGAACTTTTTACTGTTGGACTTTGGCCACATTCCACTGTGATACAACACTTGGCGGCACGGGAGGTCGTTCCTGCCTGCGGCCATCGAACGTGCAGCTCCTCCCGTGGAGGGTCAGACACCCTGAGCCAATAGACTGGTCCTGGACCTATTTTCCATCTGGCATAGTTTGCATTTTGTTGTTTGATTGTTTGTGGTTTTTGTATTGCTATATTTACGCTCCATTCTTGGTTGGTGCGGCTGTAACAAATCAAATTTCCCTCGGGATTAATAAAGTATATCTATCTATCTATCTAATTAGAATTGAGAGAAGGGGGAGGAGAAAAAGCACAGAACACTGTGCCTTACAACTACTATGGAAGATAGAAAAATCCAGTGAACATTCAGAAGCATCTTGACATCAGGTTAATATTATTTGTCACATACATTGAAACATACAGTGAAATACGTCAGTTTAATCAATGGTCTGAGATGTGCGGGGGCAGCCTGCAACAGTTGCCATGCACACAATGCCAATATCTCATGGACACAACTTCTCAACCCTAATCTGTACGTCTTTGGAATGTGCGAGGAAACCAGACTGGAGCACCCAGAGAAACTCCATGTGGTCACTGGGAGAACATACAAACTCCTTACAGAAGCAGCGGGAATCGAATCCCGATCGGTGATTATTGGAGCTGTAAAGCGATTGTGCTAACCGCTATGCTATGGTGCCACCTTAGAGTACAGTGTACAGTTGTGGTCACCCTGCTTCAGAAAAGATGTGTTTAAACTGGACAAAGTGCAGAAAAGATTTACAAGGATGTTACCAGGAATAGAGGGCCTGGGATAAAGAGTACAGTTGACCAGGCTGGGGCTTTGCTCCTTGGACAATGAGGGATGACTTTATAGACCTCATAATTGTGGCAACAATTCACCTGCGAATCTGCAGGGGTCGTCTATTGTGTCTGGTGCTCCTGTTGAGGCCTCCTCTACATTGATGAGACCCGTCATAAATTGGGGGACCGCTTCGTCGAGCACCTCTGCTCCATTTGCCACAAGCAGGACTTCCTGGTGGCCAAACATTTTAATTCAGATTCCCATTCCCTTTCCAATGTGTTGGTCCATGGCCTCCTTTTGTGCCAAGATGAAGCCACCCACAGGATGGAAGAGAAACACCTTATATTCTGTTTGGGTAGCCTACAACCTGGTGGCATGAGTGTTAATCGTTCCTTTCACTAAACATATCCCGCCCCCCATTCCCCACTCTGCCCTTTTACCTTTACTCACTTGCCTCTCACTTCTCCCTGGATCACTCTGTCCCTTTCTACTATGGTCCTCTCTCCTCTCCTATCAGATGCCTTCTTCTCCAGCCCTTGACCTTTCCTACCCACCTGGCTTCACCTATCACCTTCTAGCCATCCTCCTTCCCTGCTCCCCACCTTCTTATTTTGGCGTCTCCCCCTTTCTTCTCAGTCCTGAAGAAGGATCTCGGCCAGATACGTCAACTGTTTACTCACTTCTATAGGTGCTGCCTGATCTGCTGAGTTCCTCCAGCATTTTGTGTGTGTTGTTTTGACCTTATGAAAATGTGAAAAATTATGAGAGACATAGATAAGGTGAACAGTGAAAAACAAAATCAGAATCAGGTTTAATATCACTGGTATATGTGGTTTTTGTCAGCTTTAGTCTTGGTCTGTCCTACGTTTCAGTGATATCATACTGGAGGAACATTGTATCATTTCTTAATGCATGCAATTCTAAATGACAATAAACGAGGACTGAGTGTCCTCATAATCTAATCTAAGCTAAAATTTGTTGTTATGCAGCAGCAGTATATAAATTACAGTAAATAGAATGTCAAATAAGTAGAACAAAAAGAGAAAAAAGTATTGAGGTAGTGTCCATGAGTTCATTGTCCATTCAGGAATTTTATGCAGAGGGGAAGAAGCTGTTCCTGAACTGTTGAGCGTGTGCCTTCAGACTTCTTCAGATGTACAGTAGAAAGCATTCTAAAGGGCTGCACCACCATTTGATAAGGGGGTGGAGGTTGGGGGCTCCTGCACAGGACTGAAGTGAGCTGCAGAAATTTGTAAACTTAGTCATCTCCATTATGGGCACTAGGGTCTGTAGTATCCAGGACACCTTCAAGGAGCGATGCCTCAAAACGGCGGCCTCCATCGTTAAGGACCCCCAGCAATAAAGACGTGCCCTCTTCTCATTGCTACAATCTGGAAGGAGGTACAAGAGCCTGAAGGCACACACTCAATGATTCAGGATCAGTTTCTTCCCCTCTGCCATCCGATTTATGAATGGACATTGAGTTCATGAATTCTCTCTTACTACTTTTTTGTAATTCTATTTTTTGCACTGTTTATTTAATTTAACTATCGACTGTATAATTCACAGCTTTTTTCTCTATTATTATGCATTGCATTGTACTGCTGCCACGAAGTTAACAAATCTCGCGACATGTACCTGTGATATTACACCAGATTCTGCTCCTGATTCCTCTCCAATGGTAGCAACGAGGAGGGGGCAAGTCCTGGGTTATGGGGGCCCTTAACAATGAATGCCACCTTTTTGAGGTATCGCTCCTTGAACGTGTCCTGGAGTGTGGTAGGGGAGAAAAAACCACTGTTTTGATCAAAGCTTCGAGGTGATATAGGAAAGATTTAAAAGTGAGATAAAGGGCAGCTTCTTCACAGAGAGGGTGGAGGATATATGGAAGAAGCTGCCAGAGGAAATGGTTGAGGCAGGTACAATAAGGGAGGAGAAGATGGTGGCGTGACTTAGCTCGCAGCGGCCACTCTGGTGGTGATGTCTGTTATCTGTCAAGTAGGGTGCCGTGCTCAATCCTGATTTGATGGAGACAGACGTGAGAGCATGGAGGAACATCTGGAGAAACTTCTGAAATGCCTGCTTCACTGCCCCTGCTAATGTGTGATCCAGAATCTCCGGAGGGGAAGGCCCCGAGTCCTCGGCTTTGCTTGTTGCTCGGCGGCTGGGGCGGGGTCAAAGTGCTCAGAGAGGCCGTGTAGGAGGGGCTGGTTGGAGGCTCGAAGTTTTCGGATGGACTCAGAGTCCGCTGTGGTTGGGTGCTTCTAATGGTGCTGCATCAGCAAGTTTGCACTGCTTGGAGGTTCATGGCGGGGAGAGTTCCTCCCTTCTACCATCTGCATGAGATGATGAGGCTATCAGGACTTTGAGACTTTTTTTTACTGTGCCCATGATCTGCTCTTTATCAAATTACGGTATTGCTTTGCACTGTTATAACTATATGCTATAATTATGTGGTTTTGTCAGTTTTAGTCTTGGTTTGGCCTGTGTTTCTTGTGATATCATTCTGGAGGAACGTAATATCATTTTTTAATGCATGCATTCCTAAATGACAATAAACGAGGACTGAGTGTCCTCATAATCTAAAAATAGTATTATTTAAACTTAGTTAAGTACATGGAGAAGGAGATATTAGAAGGAAATAGGTCAAACTCAGGCAATTGACTAGCTGAGTGAGTACTGTAGTTGGCATGAACTATTCAGGCCGAAGGGTCTGTATCTGTGCTGTATTACTCTATGGTTCTATGACTCTCAGTCAACCATCAGGACAAACCAGGCTGGGCCATTCCATCAAAAAAAATTATCACCAGGAAAGATTCTGCAGATGCAGGAAATCTTGAGCAACACACACAATGTGCTGGAGGAACTCAGCAGGCCAGGCAGCATCTATAAATGGTAATAAACAGCCAACATTAATTTTTTTCTGAGCAACACACACAAAATGCTGGAGGAGCTCAGTAGGCCAGGCAGCATCTATGGCAAAGAGTAGAATCAATGTTCCAGGCCGAAACACTTCAGCTGAACTGGCAGGACCCTTCAGCCGGAAACGTAAACTGTAATCTTTTCCGTAGATGCTGCCTGGCCTGCTGAGTAATTCCAGCATTTAACTTTTCCCTTAGGTGTTTTTCCTCCTCAGTTTGATCAGTTTTTGATTCCTTTCCCAAATTGCTATTTCTCACAAGTGGTTAGACATCAGCACACTTTTCATTTGGAATATCCTGGATTGGAGAGCATGTTTTATGGGGACTAGGCTAGGACTTTTCTCTTTGGAGGGAAAGAGGATGAGAGGTGACTTGATAAAGGTGTACAGGATGATAAGAGGCATAGAGTGAGTGAACAGCCAGAGAATTTTTCCCAGAGCAGAAATGGCTAATAGAAGGGGACATAATTTTAAGGAGGGAGGAGAAGATGGCAGCGCGACACAGTGCGCGCGGCTGTTCCGAATGATATCGATTATGTGTTAACTAGGGAGCCGTGCACAATCCTGATTTGATGGAGACAGACGTGAGAAGCACAGAGGAACACCTGGAGAAACTTCTGAAATACCTGTTTTGCTGCCACTGCTACCGTGTGCGATCGAGCATAAGGCCCCAAATCCTTGGCTTTTCCTATTGCCTGTTGCCGGGGCTGGGGTCGAAGCGCTCGGCAGAGATGGTGCTCGGTGCTCGGTGTCGGAGAGCTGGTCGGAGGCTCGGAGTTTTCTGACGGACTCGGAGTCCGACTGTGGTCAGATGCTTCCGTGATGTTGCACCGGCAAGTTGGCAGTGCTGGAGGTTTACCGTCTGCGTGAGATGATGGGACTTTCGAGAGACTTTGAGACTTTTACTGTGCCATGGTCTGTTCTTATCAAATTACGGTATTGTTTCGCACTGTTGTAACTATAATGTTATAATTATGTGGTTTTTGTCAGTTTTTAAGTCGGTTTGTCATTTGTTTCTGTGATATCATTCTGGAAAAACATTGTATCATTTCTTAATGCATACATTACTAAATGACAATAAAAGAGGACTGTGTGTCCTCATAATCTAAAAAAAAGTATGGGGGGATGTCAGAGATAAGTTTATTTCACACGGAGTGGTGGGTGTGTGATAGCAGGGGAGGTGGTAGAGGCAGATAAATTAGGGCACAGAAGAGTTAGATTGATTTTGGAGTAGGCTAAAAGGTCAGCACAACATTGTGGGCTGAAGGGCCTGTATTGTGTTGTAATGTTCTATGTTCTAGCCGTTGCTGAACTACCAGTGGTGAGAAAACAACTCCGTCTACATGTCTCCAGTTCCCCATTTCTCACTGTTAAAAAAAAGTCCACAGCTTCTTGTGAAATTTTGCTAAATGCACAAACATCACACACTGCAGTTCAAGATGTGAAGGATTTTTCTCGTTCAAGCACGTACCCCAATTCAAGGTCTATTTTTTTTTAAAAAGGCAGTGACTAAAGTACAGAAATTATCCCAGGTTTCAATTTTAAATCACTAAACGGCATGAAGCATATTCTAAAGAAGTTAGTTTAATAACAAGACCTTGCTTCAATACATTTAATCATTCACCAAATACTTCATATAAATACTTGTAGCACTGAGTTTCAATTCTTTGAGGAAATTGTTTTGCAAGCCAGTAATTACTGGTGTCAAATGATATTTGCAAGACAAGATTTTTATTGTCTGTATACAGTTTAAGTTGAAATAATTTAAGCCCTCGGGAAAACTGATCGCAAGTCCCAGTCTACCTTTGGTAATCTGTGAAGAGACTGGGGATCTTTTATACGTTCAGAAATCTAGGTGAAGGGCCAAGGGTCATAGAGCAAGACCCCAGCAGGCTCGACAAACAATCCAAGCAGGAGCTGGAAACTTAAGCAGGTAATAACCAGTGACACCACACTTGAGCTTTCAAAGCCTGCACTTTGTGGGAGGAAGATTGACGGAATGGAGGAACTGCAAAGCTTTGAGTCGGAGGGAAGTAATAATTAGTTAAAATAATTAGGGGGAGGTTTGGGGTACTGTGCGGGGAAGGCAGAGGAGAGTGAAACAGAGCTAACATTCTGGGCAGCAACCTTGTCAACACTAGAAGAGTTTAAACAAAATCAAGATAAAGGATAAAGATAAAGATTAGCTTTATTTGTCACATGTACATTGAAACATTAAAGTGAGGATGTGATGGGTGCAGCCCACACGTGCTTTTATGCTCCCGGTGTCAACGCAGAATAACTTCAGTTTACAAACGCTAACCCACATGTCTTTGGAACGTGGGAGGAAACCAGAGGATTTGGAAGAATCCTAAGCAGTCACCAGTAGACCATACAATCTCCTTACAGACAGAGGCTGGAATTGAACCCAGTGGACGGCACGGTAGTGTAATGGTTAGCACGGCGCTTTACCGTACAGGCGACCCGGGTTCAATTCCCGCCGCTTCCTGTAAGGAGTTTGTACGTTCTCCCCATGACTGCGTGGGTTTCCTCCCCCAGTCCAAAAATGTTGGTAAATTAATTGGTCATTGTAAATTGTCCCATGTTTAGGCTCGGATTAAATCAGGGGCTTGCTGGGCACCACAACTCAAAGGGCCGGAAGGGACTGTTTCACGCTGTATCTGAATAAGTAAGTAATGCTCTCCATTGTACTGTACGTCTATAGAAATCTGCAAGAGTCTTTGTTATCATACTGAATATTCGCAAGTAGAGTCACTAGTGTGTCTTCTGCATGATTACATCAATGTTTTTAGCCCAGAGTAGATCCACTGAGATGCTGACACCCAGGAATTTGAAGCTGCTCGCCCTTTCTACTACTGACCCTCAAATGAGTGTTCTCCCAACATCTCCGCCCTGAAGTCCGTAGTCAATTCCTTGGCCTTGCTGACTTTGGCTGAGAGGTTGTTGCGACACCACTCAACCAAGTATCTATCTCACTCCTGTACGCCTCCTCGTCACTGTCTGAGATCCGACCAACCATAAATAATTAAAATTAAAATTAAAATTGCTGAGGCTGTAAAGTGTTGCTCTAACAGGTTCACCACCATGCTATCCACAACATAGAACACTACTGAAGCACATGAAAAGTCAAAAGAATAAACAGTAACATCTGTGATATCTGTAAAAGGGTGATTTCTTTTTAAATTCTTTCATGATGTGCGGATATTGATGGGAACACCAACAATTATTGTTCATTCCTAATTGGCTCCTGAGTTGAGTTCATCAGTCTGCTGAGTCAGGAGTCACATAGACATCAGAGTAGGTAAGGACAGCGAACATCCTTCCCTGAAAAGCATTAGTAAACCAGACAGGCATTTTAAAACAATTCAGTAGTTTCACAGTTACCTTTACAGACCTACTTACTGATTTAATTAATCCCATCACCCCTGCTGGGGCATAGGCTGCCTAAAGCACAGACAGAGTAGACAGACAGCAACCCTTTCCCAAGGTTGAAATGTCTAATACCAGCCAGTGGGCATGCATTTAAGGTGAGAGGGGGTAATTTTAAAGGCAATTTTAGGGGCAAGTTTTTTAAACAGAGAGTGGTGAGTGCCTGGAATGTGCCGCCTGGGGTGGTGGTGAAAATAAATCTCAGGGTTGTATATGGTGTTGTATGTGTACTATGATTATTAATTTACTTTGAACTTTGGTAGAAAGAGATACCTTAGGGAATTTTAAGAAAAGTTTAGATAGGCACGCCAAATTGAGGAAAATGGAAAGATATGAATGGACATTGTGTAGGCAGAAGAGATGAGCTTAATTGGCCATTTGATTACTAATTTATCACTGTGGGCTGAAGAGCCTGTTGTACTGTTCTGTGTTCTATGCTCCGTGAGAGTAGCTCTCTGTCCTGGGCCAGTCTTTCCAGTTGTCACGAGGTGTAGCCCATTCTGGGGAAGGTCCTTCAGGGGTGAGGTCGTTGGAGCTTCTGTTGGCCTTTCTGCATCCCTGAGTTTTTATGGGATGGAGTCGCTATCCCCATGCCCGGCCCTGTTCCTTTCGCAGCCAGGCTTGGGACTGTCCATGATGGAGTTCATTATAAACCTGGTGAATATAAATTCTCCAGTTAATATGAAGATTTGACATGTCCTCTTTTCATTACTACCACCAGGGAGAAGGTACAGGATTCTGAAAACCCACACTCAAAATTTTAGGAATGGCTTTTTCCCCCTCCACCACCTGATTTCTGACTAGTCCATGAACCCACAAACACTACCTCACTATATTACTCTAGTTTCGGATTACTTGTTGATTGGGTGGTTACAAGGAGCTTTGGAGTTATCCATCCTGGACACGAGCCTCCCTGGCATTGAGAACATCTTCAAAAGGCAATGCCTCAAGAAGGAGGCACCGATCAATGAACGATCCTCACCATACAGGACATGCCCTCTTCTCATTACTACCATCAGGGAGAAGGTACAGGAGCCTGAAGGAATCAACAATTCAGCCTCTTTCTCTCCAGCAACAGATTTCTGAACAATCTTGTAAAGAACAAAGTTGTAAAGACACTGTCCAGACGAAGGCAATGGAAAACCACTTCTGTAGAAAAATTTTCCAAGAACAATCATGTTCGAAGACCATGATCGCACATGTCATACAACATGGCACATAACAATGACGAGTGAGCAAAAGTCTTAGACACCCTAGCTATAAATATATGCAGAAGACTTTGTCGGAGTACTGTACGCTAGTGATAATTAACCTGATTCTGATTCTAAAAGCAAGCGTACCAAATGGCATTCTCACTACCCAACTGGCAGGGAGCTATGGACTTGTATCCAGGGTTTCTCGATATATCAACACTCCTATGGTCCCTGCAAATTTACTCCACTTACCATTGCACTGCCCAACTTTCCAACTGATCTACAGTACTTTCCTTTTTATCTTTAAACAACCTTCTTCATTTCCTCTGATGCTAACAATTTTCCTGTCGAATCCGCAGAGATACAACTCATAGCTGTGTGTTGTCTGTGGATAATTTATTAACCATACTCACAGAAGTACAGACTTCCTCATCATGGTCGTTGATAAAAATGGTGCATTTCACTGCATGTGACAACATAAAGCTAACCTTTAAGCTTTAGCAGCACATTAGACCATAAGATATAGGAGCAGAATTAGGCCATTTGGCCCATCGAGTCTGCCCTAACCAGTCAAGAATCTATCAAACTCTGTCTTAAATATATGTAAAGACTTGGCTCCACGGCCACCTGTGGCAATGAACTCCACAGATGCACCATTTTTTGGTTAAAGAAATTCCTCCTCATCTCCATTCTAAATGGATGTCCCTCTATTCTGAGGCTGTGTCCTCTGGTCCTAGAGTCTCCCACCATAGGAACCATCCTCTCCACATCCACTCTATCAAGCCCTTTCCACATTCGATAGATTTCAATTAGGTTACCCCTCATTCTTCTGAATTCCAGTGAAAACAGGCCTAGAGCCATCAAACGCTCTTCATACGACATGCCGTTGAATCCTGGGACCAACACCAACAAAATGCTGGAAGAACGTAACAGTGAGGCAGCATCTATGGAGAGGAATAAACCATTGATATTTTGAGCTGAGACCCTTCATCAGGTCAACAAAGGAAGGGGATAGAAGTCAGGATAAGGGGGAGGAGAAAGAGTACAAGCTGGCAAGTGATAGGTGAGAAGGAAGGTGGCTGAGGGGAGGGGGATGAAGTTAGAAGCTAGGAAGTGATAGGTGGGAGACATAAAGGGTTGAAGAAGAGGGATTCTGATAGGAGAGGAGTGAGTCCAGGTGAGCACAGGGTGAACCATGTGAGGGGGAAGGTGATTTAACCTATCACCTGCCAGCTTTAACACTTTCCCGTCCCCTCAGCTTCAGGCTTCTTCCCCTTTTGTTTCTGGGCCTGTTGAAGGGTCTTGGCCTGAAACTTCAACTGTTTATTCCCTTCCGTAGATACTGCTTGACTTGCTGAGTTCCTCCAACATTTTGGGTGTGTTGCTAAAGAATTCCAGCAACTGCAGAGATCTTTCATCTTTATCTTTACAAAGGACAAATGACACAGCACCAGTCCGTGCTGTACACAACTGGCTGCAGATTTTCAGTCAGAACCCCATCTGCCACTACCTTCTGTGTCATATCACCCTGACAGTGTTAGACCCAGTTCATGTACTCATCTTGGATTAGTGTTGTATTGAATGGTGGAGTAGGCTTCAAAGTTCAAAGTAAAGTTATTATCAAAGTAAATCCATTCCCAAAGTAGATATATGTCACCATATATAACCCTGAGATTAATTTTCTTGCAGGCATTCACAGTAGAAATACAATAGAATCAATGAAAAACTACACACAACCAACCAATGTGTAAAAGACAACTTGTGCAAATACAATAAAAACAAATAATAATAATAATGATAATAAATATGTGTAGCCGCCCCGGCCAGCCTCAGGGTCGCTCGGCTCGCTGTCGTCTAGGGAAACAGCCTCGGCCCCGCCAAACTGGGTAATTAGTTTGTGTGGATGCTGTGTAATGTACCCCACCCCGCCCAAATAACAGACAATACACCAGATACGATTAAATGATTTACAGTTTATAGATATTACTGGAACTATATAATTAAAAGAGAATAAAATATAAAAGGAAAATAAAAGGCGCCACACTTATCAAAGTTCAATCTGTTCGTGCACAAACAGTTGGAGCTCAGGACCCTTCTTCTTCACCCTGTGACCCCTCGGACCACCTTGACCGGCCACCTGGGACCAACAACGGTGGTCGACCAGACGCTCCACACGAGTCTGTCTCCATCTCCTCTCCTCGCCGAACGCCCTCCTCGGCGTACGACCCCGTAGCAGACATCACAGCACCTGGTCCATCCTCTGTCTCCCTCTCCCACCTTCTGCCCCAAAACCCTGCGCATACAGTATCTTCAAATACACCAAAACCATAACAACTATCCCAATTGGTTCGTAATATATTCTTATCACACTCTAAACAAAAACAAGCTACTAATGCAAAAACTTTCTCAGCATTTAACATAACAAAGAAGCATTCCCAAGTATAACATAACAAAGAAGCCATTTTAATGAGTCTATGCAGTAACATAAGAGACGAAACATCCTTACATATGTAAATAAGTAATACCAAGAACATGAGAAAGTGAGCCCATAGGTGTGTTCAGTGACTAGTTCAGTGTTGTTGTGAGTGAAGTTTCCACGCTCATTTATTCAAGTTTATTGTTATATAACTACATACATTAATACCATCAAACAAGACGTTTCTCCGAACCAGGGTGTACACATAACACAAAATAACTTACATAAATCTACAGATGAATTACACATAAATAAACAAAGAGAAGTGCATAAATTAAGTATTGTCAGGCACAGAACAGGTTAACAGAGCGGCACTTTGAATGCAACAGGGATATCAGAAGCCCAATGGCCCGTTTCTCACCCTGACATTTCTTGTCTTTATGCATCGGGAGTCTCCTGCCTGATAGTAGAATGGCAAAGAGGATGCTGGATGGATGGGTGGGATCCTTGATAATAACAGGGGCCCTGCGTACTCAGCGCTCCTGATAAATGTCCCTGATGGATGTTAGGGAGACCCCTATGATCCTCTGAATCATTTGCAGGGACCCTCAGTCCAATGGCCAGCTGCTGCCGGATCGAGCCTGGTGGTTGAGTGGTAATAACTGTTCTCGAACCTGATGGTGTGGCGCCTGAGCCTCCTGTCCCTCCCTCCTGAAGGCAGCAGCGAGAAGAGAGTGTGGCCTGGGCGGTGGGGTCCTGGATGATGGATTCTGCTTTCTCGGGGCAGCGCTCTTTATAGATGTGCTCAATAGTGGGGAAGGCTTAAACATAGAACAGTACAGCACAGTACAGGCCCTTCGGCCCACAATGTTGTGTTGACCCTCAAACCCTGCCTCCCATATAAGCCCCCACCTTAAATTCCTCCATATACCCATCTAGTAGTCTCTTAAACTTCACTAGTGTATCTGCCTCCACCTCTGACTCAGGCAGTGTATTCCACGCACCAACCGCTCTCTGAGCAAAAAACCTTCCTCTAATATCCCCCTTGAACTTCCCACCCCTTACCTTAAAGCCACATCCTCTTGTATTGAGCAGAGGTGCCCTGGGGAAGAGGCGCTGGCTATCCACTCTATCTATTCCTCTTATTATCTTGTACACCTCTATCATGTCTCCTCTCATCCTCCTTCTCTCCAAAGAGTAAAGCCCTAGCTCCCTTAATCTCTGATCATAATGCATACTCTCTAAACTAGGTAGCATCCTGGTAAATCTCCTCTGTATCCTTTCCAATGCTTCCACATCCTTCCTATAGTGAGGTGACCAGAACCGGACACAGTACTCCAAGTGTGGGGCTGAATAGCCTATTCCTGCTCCAATCTTTAATGTTTCTAACATGGCCAGTCAGAAGCCCGCAATGCATAGTAACCTTCCCAAGCTGTCCGCGAGTGAACAAGAAACAAATAAAATATGGAGCAGTCCGGAGATTCTGAAACCATAGCGGGACCATTTATGTGATTTACTGAAAAATGATGCTGCTGAGGGAGAGCTAAAGACAGGAGCAACAAATATGTTTATTCAAAGGAATAAGTGTTTTCCCTGTGACTGCGTGGGTTTCCTCCGGGTGCTCTGGTTTCCTCCCACATTCCAAAGACCTTCTGGTTAGTAAGTGCAGCTTTCACACGGGTGTAATTGGGTGGTCTGGGCTCAGGCCAAAAGGATCTGTTACTCTGCTATATATCTGAATAAAGTAAAACAGAAGATAAAATATATCGATTGAGGGGAAAAAAAAGCAATTTCTTTCCAAACTGCACCTGGCCCATCCCCCACAGCACCTCCCATTCCCTGCAAGGAATGACCTCACCACAGGCGTATTTTCCTGTAATAAATAGAGTCTGTGTAAAGTCATGGAATAGATACTAATCCTTCTCTGGAACGGATCAGCTAAGATTTACGTGCACTTTTAATGCAAATTTCACATGCAGTGGATTTGAGAATGACAGACAAGCTGCTGAATCTTTCAGAGAGGTTGACTAGTCTGAGTCATGTAACAGATTTCAGCGACTCCACATCAGAATCAGAATCAGGTTTAATGTCACCGGCATATGTCGTGAAACCTGTTGTTTTGCAGCAGGAGTACATCTTAATACACAATAATAAAAGCTATAAATTACAATAAGTAAAAATAAAAACTAAATTAAATAAGTAGTTCAAAAATAGAGGGGAAAGTACGCTGAGGAAGTGTTTGTCAGTTCATTGTCCAATCAGAAATCAGATGGCAGAGGGGAAGAATCTGTTTCTGAATCACTGAGTGTGTGCCTTCAGACTCCTGTACCTCCTTCTTGATGGTAGCCATGAGAGGAGGACAAGTCCTGGGTGATGGGGGTCCTTACTGATGGACATCACCTTTTTGAGGCATCACTCCCTGATCATGTAAGAACATAAGAACATAAGAAATAGGAACAGGAGTCGGCCATCCGGCCCATCGAGCCTGCCCCGCCATTCAATAAGATCATGGCTGATCTGTCCACAAACAGATGTCCTGGAGTGTGGTAGGGGAGAAAAGAACTGTTTGGGGCAAAGATTCAAGGTGATAGGGGAAAGATTTAAAAGTGACATAAGGGGCAGCTTCTTCGTGGAGACATCGGTAGAAATTTGCGTAACACACACAGAATGCTGGAGGAACTCAGCAGGCCAGGCTGCATCTATGGAAAAGAGTACAGATGATGTTTCGGGCCGAGACCCCTCAGCAGGACTGGGGAGAAAAAAGATGAGGGGTACAGTCCTGCTGAAGGATCTCGGTCCGAAATGTCGACTGTTTACTCTTTTCCATAGATGCTTCTTGGCCTGCTGAGTTCCTCCAACATTTTCTGCCTGTTGCTTGGATTTCCAGCATCTGCAGATTTTCTCTTGTTTGTGAGTAACTTTGGTGACATACCAGATCTCCTCAAACTCCTAATGAAATATAGCCACTGTTATACCTTCATTGTAACTGCTTCAATATGTTGGGTCCAGGATAGATCCTCAGAGATGTTGACACCCAAGAACTTGAAACTGCTCACCCTTTCCACTCCTGATCCCTCAATGAAGATTGGTGTGTGTTCCCTTGACTAAACTTTCCTGAAGTTCACAGTTGATATCTTGCTCTTACTGATGTTGAGTGTGAGGTTATTGCTACATCTTAGCAACAACCTCACCCTCTACAGCTTGTGGAAGTGTTGATGGTTTCCTTGTTCTGTTTCTCCCCTCTCTCCCCATGCAACATGGGGCAGACACATACTCCTTCTTTCCATGGCAGATCAGAGGCCTTTCTGTTCTGGGTGCCAGGGTCTCTGGAATACTCCCTTCCAGACCAGTCATACGCAAGTTGTAAGAATGACAAGGTTTGAATGCTACAGAAAGACTGAGGCAGGGACCTTCCCTCCTGTCTGCCTTTGCAATTAACACATCTTTAGTGTTAAGGGGAATGGTGAGGTAAATTAGATTGGGGTTGGTTGCAGTCTCTACTTCAGAACGTGATTGACTACAGTCTGCCAGAGTTGTACACTCAGAGGCCACTTTATAAGATGCACATGCACACCAGCTCATTAATGCAATAATCTCATCAGCCAATCATATTTTCAGCAATTCAATGCATAAAAGCATGCAGACATGGTCAAGAGGTTCATTTGCTGTTCAGGCCAAACATCAGAATGGGAAAGAATTGTGTTCTAAGTGACTTTGACCTATTGGTGCCAGATAGGGTGGTTTGAGTATTTCAGAAACTGCTGATCTCCTTGGATTTTCACACACGAATGTCTCTCATATTTACAGAGAATGGTACGAAGAACAAAGAAAAGAATCCAGCGAGCAGCAGTTCTGTGGGTGACGATATATTGTGAATGAGAGAGGTCAGAGGAGAATGGTCAGACTGGTTCAAGCTGACAGGAAGTTGACAGTAACTGAAATAACCACACGTTACAACAGCGGAGTGCAGAAGAGCACCTCTGAACGTACAACATGTCGAAGCTTGAAGTGGATGGGCTACAGCAGCAGAAGAGCACAAACATACATTCCCTCAGAGGCTATTTTATCGGGTGCAGGAGGTCCCTTCTAAAGTGACCATGGAGAATATTCAGCGTTCAGAATGGCAAGTAAATTTGGCAGGGGCTAGTGGCAATCTGTACCACGGAAGGAGATTGCCTCCAGTCTGCTGAAGGTTATATATTACCTGAACCAGCCTGTGTATAGCTTCCTTTATAGGCTACCATGGATGACTGCCATGTCCTATATATCAAGATGTCTTTAATACCGAACATAACTTTGAAGTTTTTGCTCACACTGAGTTCTTTACTGAGTGTGAGGCAAGACTCGGGAGAGAACTGTTTACTAACTATGTCAGCAGTGTGTGAAGGGAAGGCTGTGGTCTTATTTTATTGCCTCCTTGATGGCCGGTCATACTGTAAGTATTTACATAACTCCCAAATCCCCACTGATGTGGACTCCCTGGGCATAGAGTGCTGAAGCACTCTTTAATTCCCTTGCCCGCTCCATGGTGCCAGACGCAGCCCCAGCTTGCCTGTGACAGGGCAGTTCAGATGCAGAAAGCTCCCCCATCTCTCCTTCAAAGGCAGCTAATTCAGAAAGCGGCACCTTCTCCAGCGGGAGCTGCTTTTCCTCCTGACGTCAGGCAGTTCCCAGCCATGCCGAGAACTTTCCTTTTCACTTTTGTTCCCTGAGTGTCTCCTGTTTAATGGAACAAGGGGCAAGGAGAGTTGGAGGACTTGCTGAAGGAGATCAACCTTAAAGGAGAAGCTGGTGGCGATTTGTGGGGGAAATCTCTCTCTCTCTCTCTCTCTCTCTCTCTCTCTTTCTGTCTCCCTCTCTCTCCCTCTCTCTCTCTCTTTCTCTGTCTCTGTCTCTCTGTCTCTCTCTCACTCTCCTCTTACTCTCTCTTCTCTCGTTCTTTTCTCTTTCTCTTCTCTCTCTCTCACTCACTCTTCCTCTTCCCTCCAACCCTCCTCATTCACTCAGCTCTCCCCACAACACCCTAATCTATGGCATCACCCATCCTGTTTCAGTCAAGAACAAACGGAGGCAGATGCTTACTGGACAAGTTGACCTGGACAAAGCTGAGAGGTAGGGTAGGGCCTGCTGTTTGTACTGACAAGAGCATTGTAGCTCATTCTCTACTGAAAACCAATGCGGAGAAGAGAGGAAAAATGGAAAAAGATGGCTCATTAACAATCCTCCTCTGACAATCGACACTAGACAAGGAGATCACACCAAGTTCTGGCTGTTGATCTTTGACTATCATTCGTGAAAGATTTTTAAAAATTACTTTTGTTTGTCACATCGAAACAAACAATGAAATATGGCATTAATCTTTAATCTTTATATATAATAAGTAGCCAGAAGAAGTGGTTAAGGCAGATACAATATCAGCTTTGAAAAGACAGTTGGACAGGTAGTTGGATAGGAAGGGTTTAGAAGGTTATGGGACAAATGAGGGACAATCGGATTTGCCTGGATGAGCACCGCGGTTAGCAGGGACCAGTTGGGCTGAAGGGCCCGTTTCTTTGTCTCTATTACCAATGACTCCCTCATCCAGCATCATCTGGTGAGTGACTGACGGGACTGCTGGTGGAGTGACATGCTAATGAGCTAAGTGCAAGTTCAACTTTAAACATTCAACATTTAAACATTTAAACATTTAAATCCCCACATACATGAGTGCAAGAGCAGGTAACAGGCGCCAGCCAAGAACATGTTATCTCTTGGCATTTACTAATGCTATCACTGGCTCCTTTACTGATTGGAATTAGGTAATGAAATGATTATTGCCATGACGATCCAAAGATTAATATCACAGTATTGTCACTGTAGAAAGACAATCCTGTGATGAAGCAATTTAATATTTCTCTGTATTTCAATAGGGTAAAGTTATTACATGGGTGGCAGGGTGAAGTTATGTCTCTACCAAAGGAGGTAAAAGTTACTCCTTCCCTCCGCTAGCCTGCAGATCGTTACACGGAGTGACTGGAGCGACTGGAGGCAGACCCAAGTGCAGGACACAAGCACGGAGACAGACTTGGACTTGACTATAAACTCGGAACCAGGACTTGACTCAGACTCAGAACTTGGAACTTGACTCGGGCTCGAACTCGGAACTTTGAATTTGGGATTTGATTCGGACTCGGAGCCTTGGGACTTGGACTCGGGACTCGGACACAAAGCCTGGACTTGGACTTGGACTTGGATTTGGGCTTGGACTCTGGATTTGAACTTGGGCTCAAACACAGAGCCTGGACTTGGACTTGGACTAGGACTCGGAACAACAAAACAACGACAGTCCATTCGAGTAGGGGCAAATGGCCTGCCTACTCAGCTGGATACATGATGACAAAACAACAACAGTCCATTCGAATCTTGGCTCGGAGAAGCAGCCACCCACCAGCAAATCTCAGCTGGCCATGGAAACGGCAGAATTCGTACCTTTGGCTCGGAGTGGCGGCAAATGGCCGGCAACTCAGATGGACACGAAAGTGACCGAATCCGCAAAGCAACCCCGGGCACTTGGAGTCCACAATGAACGGGACCCGAATCGGGCACAACTGCACTTGCTCAGGTGATGGTCCGGCACCGAGTAGCTGTAATCCGGAGCTTTTATGCTGCCGGCTCGGATAGGAAACAGGTGCCTTAATCAAAGCACCCGATGGACCACGGGGAAAAGGAAATAACCGGAATGAGGAGTCAACGGACCAGACCCTTGGGCAATGTGTAGCACCTGCTTATCCCCCGATAGGGTCACGTGAATCCATGGGAGCAGGTGGTGGATGGTCGTATGAGCAGCTGGTGCACATCACAAGTCCTGGCTATGCGACCACTGACGCCAGGCAGACAATCTCTAAAGGCATTGATAAATGGGTGGGGTCGCCCGCCTTGTAAAGACACTGCCCAGAAGAAGGCAATGGCAAAGTTCTATTGAAAAATTTGCCAGGAACAATCATATTTAAAAACTGTGACCAGATACGTTATACAACGACAGCAGGTAACAAATAAACAAATGCTATTACAACAGCAGTAACCACCGATTAGGTTGATTCCCATCGCTGTTAGTAAGAAGTTTGTACGATCTCCCCGTGACTGCGTGGTTTTCCTCTGGGTGCTCTGGTTTCCTCCACATTCCAAAGACGCATACAGGTTAGTGATAGCGACTTGTGGGCGCACTATGATGCCACTGGAAGCATGGCGCCACTTGTGGGCAGATCCTCACTGATTTGACTCAACGCAAACAGGACCGTTCTGACAAAGGGTCTCGGCCCGAAACATCGACTGTTTGCTCCTCTGCATAGACGCTGCCCGAGCTGATGAGCTCCTCCAGCATTTTGTGTGTCTGTGTTGCTCTGGATCTCCAGCACCTGAAGACTCTCTTGTGCTTGTGATCTTACTAAATAGTGAAACAGTATCAGGAGCCCTCCTACATTTTATGTTCGCCTGTCTGCAACCACGGCTGTAATGATGCTAAAACACAAAGCGTTCAATGAATAAATGTGGTACAGGCCTCACCATAATTCCATGGATCACAAACACATGGAGCTGTTCAGCTGGGGGTGGGGAATAGGTTTAATAAAAGAAACCTTGTGAGGCGATCTGCTTTCAGTTGCAAATGTTTCAACTCATCATTATGCTGTGGTAGAAAACTGCTCTGAGAAAAATGTTTCCATACAGGCTCTGAACTGTGTCTCTGACCTACAGTAGTTTGAACTGATCTCAGATCCAAGGCTAGGAACTGGTGCTTCCAGCCAACAGGATATCCAGCGAGGGTTCCTGCCCCTGATTGCTCTTACCGGCATTGACTGCAACCTTGCACTCAATGTCAGTAAGACCAAGGAATTGACTGTGGACCACAGGAAGGAGAAGTCGAGGGAGCATGTACCAGTCCTCATCGAGGGATCAGTAATGGAAAGGGTGAGCAGATTCAAGTTCCAGCGTTTCAGCATCTCTGAGGATCTATCCTGGGCCCAACATATTTATGCAATTACAAAGAAGGTGTGACAGTGCCTATATTTCATTAGGAGTTTAAAGAGAATTGATATATTACTAAAGACACTTCGCAAATTTCCACAGATGCACTGTTTAGTATGCAGGAACCATTGCCCAGGATCAGACAAACCCGCAGGAAGTTGTAAACTCGGCCAGCCCTGGCACTCACCTCCCCAGCATCGAGGATATCTTCAAAAGGCGAGGCCTCAAAAAGGAGGCATCCATCATTAAGGGCCTCCATCGCCTGGGACTTGCCCTCTTCTCATTGCTACCATTAAGGAGGAGGTACAGGAGCCTGAAAGCCCACACGGAACATTTCAGGAACAGCTTCTCCCCCTCTGCCATCAGATTTCTGAATGGATAATGAACCCACGAACACCACCTCACTATTTTTTCCCTCTCTTTCTGCGCTACCTTTTTAATTTAATTTTTTTGTATACTGTATATACTTATCATTTGTAGATGTCATTATTATGTATTGCAATGTACTGCTGCCACAAAACAAAAAAATTCACGACGTACAGGTATGTCAGTGATATTAAACTTGATTCTGTAATCACCG
Source organism: Mobula birostris (assembly GCF_030028105.1). Lineage (NCBI taxonomy): Eukaryota > Metazoa > Chordata > Chondrichthyes > Myliobatiformes > Myliobatidae > Mobula > Mobula birostris. The sequence continues at coordinate 6,109,974 of NC_092383.1, forward strand.
CTGAAAATCCTGAGGGTATCTGATAGGGAATAGTTTTGGTTATGATATAGACAATGGTGGAATATTTATTCACCTCAGTCTTGTACAATAAGAATGAGTTAAGAGCAGATGACGCAGAGAAGGCAACTAAAAAAGGGCAGCACATACAAAATATTTACAGTATGCTTATAGTTATTTTATATTTATATTTCAGGTGGCAGAGTGGAGATACGTCTCCAGCAGAGGAGATGTAAGGCATCCTTTCCCTCCACTAGCCTGCAGGTCACCCTTGGACAAGGCGTAGCACCTGCTTCACCCCCTGATCAGGGTCACGTGAAGCCATGGGAGCCGGTGGTGGATGGTCGTACGAGCAGACGGTGCATTTCACAAGTCCCGGTTATGTGACCACTGATGCCAGGCAGACAGTCTCTGGAGAGTATTGATAATGGCTGTGGTCACCCGTCTTACATAAAAAACATAAGAAATAGGAGCAGGAGTAGGCCATTTGGCCCATCGAGCCTGCTCCGCCATTCAATAAGATTATAGCCGATCTGTCCGTAAACTCAGCTCCATCTACCTGCCTTTTCCCCATAACCCTTAATTCTCCTACTATGTAAAAATCTATCTAACTGTAGCTTAAATATATTTAGTGAAGAAGCCTCAACTGCTTCCCTAGGCAGAGAATTCCACAGATTCACCAGATTCCACAGATTCTGGGAAAAACAGTTTCTCCTTATCTCCGTCCTAAATCTTCTCCCCTGAATCTTGAGGCTATGTCCCCTAGTTCTAGTCTCACCTACCAATGGAAATAACTTTCCTACTTCTAACTTATCTATCTCTTTCAAAATTTTGTATGTTTCTATAAGATCCCCTCCTACTGAATTCGAGAAAGTATAGTCCCAGGCGACTCAATCTCTCCTCATAGGTTAACCCTTTCATCTCTGGAATCAACCAGGTGAACCTCCTCTGCACTGCCCCCAAAGCCTGTATATCCTTCCTCAAGTATGGAGACCAGAAATGCACACAGTACTCCAGGTGCAGCCTCACCAGTACCCTCTATAGTTGCAGCATGACCTCCCTGCTCTTGAATTCAATCCCTCTAGCAATGTAGGCCAATATTCCGTTTGCCTTCTTAATAACCTGTTGTACCTGCAAGCCAACTTTTTGTGATTCATGAACAAGCACTCCCAAGTCCCTCTGCACAACAGCATGCTGTAATCTTTCACCACTTAAATAATAATCTGCTCTTCTATTATTCCTTCCAAAGTGGATGATCTTGCAATTACCAACGTTGTACTTCATCTGCCAGACCTTGGCCCACTCACTTAACCTATCTATATCCCTCTGCAGACTCTCCACCTCCTCTGTACAATTTGCTTTTCCACTCAGTCTAGTGTCATCAGCAAATTTTGCTACGCTACACTCGGTCCCCTCTTCCAAATCATCAATGTAAATGGTAAACAGCTGCGGGCCCAGCACCAACCCCGGCGGCACCCCACTCACCACTGACTGCCAACCGGAAAAACACCCATTTATCCAACTCTCTGCCTTCTAAAGGTTAACCAATCCACTATCCATTCCAATACACTTCCTCCGACTCCATGCATCTATATCTTATTTATAAGTCTCTTGTGCAGCACCTTATCGAACGCCTTCTGGAAATCCAAGTACACGACATCCCCTCTATCCATTGCACTCATTATGGCTTCAACGAACTCCAGTAAGTTTGTCAAACAGGACCTGCCCTTTCTGAATCCATGCTGCGTCTGTCTAATGGAACCACTCCTTTCTAAATGTTTCGCTATTTCTTCTTAATGACAGCTTCAAGCATTTTCCTGACTACAGATGTTAAGCTAACTGGCCTATAGTTGCCCGTCTTTTGCCTACATCCTTTTTTAATAAGTGGTGTGACATTTGCTGTCTTCCAATCCGCCAGGACCTGCCCAGAGTCTAGAGAACTTTGATAAATGATTACCAACGCGTCTACTGTAACCTCCGCCAATTCCTTCAGCACCCTGGGATGCATCCCATCAGGATCAGGGGACTTATCTATCTTCAGGCCCTCAGGTTTGTTCATCACTATCTCTTTAGTGACAGTGATTTTATCAAAGTCCTCACCTCCCATTTCATCCGTAACATCATTCTTTGGCATATTAGACATGTCCTCCACCGTCTTGTAAAGACACTGCCCAGAAGAAGCCAGTGACAAACCACCTCTGTAAAAAAATTTGCCAAGAACAACCATGGTCCTGGAAAGACAAGTTCATCCACGCATACAACACGGCACATAAGAAACAAACAAATTTATATCTATTGTTTTTCGTGTTTTTATTGTGTTCTTTATGCTTATTGTGTGTTTTTAATCTGATTGGATCCAGAGTAACAATTATTTCTGTCTCCTTTATACTGGTGTTCTGAAGAATGACAATAAGCCATCTTGAATCTTGGATCTTGAAATGCTGGAGGAACTCAGCAGGTCAGGCAGCATCTATGGAGGTGAATAAATGGTCAACATTTCACGCCGAGACCCTTCATTGCATCCCTTCGTTCATTTATTGCTCCCGATGAAGTGTTTCAGCCCAAAGCGTCAACTGTTACTTCCCCTCCATAGATGCTGCCTGACCTGCTGAGTTCCTCCAACATTTTGTGTGTTGCTCTGGATTTCCAGCATCTGCAGAATCTCGTGTGTTTGTGATTTGCAGCTGATACAGAGTTGTAAATCACAAGGTACTGTCCATGAGACAACATCTACATGGGAGCTGGAATGTGCAGTGCAGATCGGAAAAGGACTCATTTTAAAACCTGAAGTGATGAAACACTTGTCTGGACAAATGCTGCCCTGACAATAGGACTTTCAAATCTCTAACCTCTGATCTTAAACCCATGCCCTCTTGTTTTTCGTGCCCCTCCATGGGAAAAACACCGTGAGCTTTCACACTGCCTATGCCCCGCATGTTCCCATATTGCTCTGTTGGCTGACTTCACATTCCAGGGATTAAAATCCTAAAATACGCAACCTCTCCTTGTAATTCAGGGTCCTGAGCGCAGGCAACACCCAGGTAAACGTTTTCTGCAATCTTTCCGGTTTAATAACACCTTTCCTACAACAGGAGGATCAAAACTGCACAAAAAACTCCAGGTGTGGAGAGGGGTTTGTTTAGCTGCTCAAACAAGAGAAAATCTGAAGATGCTGGAAATCCAAGCAACACACACATAAAATGCTGGAGGAACTCAGCAAGCCAGGCAGATGAAGGGTCTCGGCCCGAAACGTCAGCTGATTACTCTTTTCCATAGATGCTGCCTGGCCTGCTGAGTTCCTCCAGCATTTTGTGTGTGTTGCTTGTTTAGTTGCTTGTTGTGTTCTGTGTTGTCCTGTGTTGTACACTATGTTGGCGCCACCAGATGGGTTGTGACATTTGCCAGTTGCCTCCAGCACATCCCCAAATGTGTTGGTTGTTAATGCAAATGGCACACTTCACTGTGTGTTTTAACGTCCACGTGATAAATAAATCTGAGTATGCATCTGAATTCTAAGGAAGCTTGATGTCACCCAGGACAAAGCAGTCAGTTTTGATCAGCATCCCATCCACCTCCTTTATTGATCATTGATAACACCGCTGCATACAAAATTTACAACAGGGCCATAAGACTATGAGACGTTAAAGCAGAATTAGGCCATTTGGCCCATCAAGTCTGCTCTGGTTGATTTATTATCCTTCTCAATCTCATTCTCCTGCCTTCTTCCCTTAATGTTTGCCTAATCAAGAACCTATCAACCTCACCCAATGAGTTGGCCTCCACAGCCTTCTGTGACAATGATTTCCACAGATTCACCACCCTCTGGCTAAAGAAATTCCTCCTCATCTCTGTTCTAGAGGGACATCCCTGTATTCTGAGGCTGTGCCCTCTGGTCTAAGACTCCCCTCCCATTGGAAACATCCCCTCTGTCTAGGCCTTTCAATATTTGTTTGGTTTCAATAAGATACCCCTCGTTCTTCTAAAATCCAGTGAATACAGGCCCAGAGCTCTCAAATGTTAATTCTTTCATCCCTGGGACTATTCTCATCAGCCTCCTCTCGTCCCTCTCCAATGCCAGCACATCCTTTCTTAGTTAAGGGCCCAGAACTGCTCACAATACTGCAAGTTCAGCCTGAGCAATGCCTTATAAAGCCTCAGCATTACATCCTTGCTTTTCAATTCATAAGAAATTTTGCAGATATTCCCACCCATCTGGCTTCACCTATCAACTTCTAGCTATCCTCCTTCCCCTCTCCACCTCCCTCACCTTTTTATTCTGGTGTCTTCTTCCTACCTTTCCAGTCCTGATGAAGGACCTCGGCCTGAAACATTGACTGTTTGCTTATTTCCACAGATGCTGCCTGACCTGTTGAGTTCCTCCCGTGCTTTATGTCTCTTGCTTTTAGATTGTTGAGTAACATTGATAAAACACACTACAGTTGTACTTGTCAAGGCTAATCTGACACTACCTCCCAGACGTGTGCATTCCACCGCCAAGAAGAACAAGGGTGGATGGCACCTGGGGAACACCACTGCCTTCAGGTTCCCCACCCTGCCACGTTTCATCCTGATGAGGAATGTACCGCCATTCACTCACCTCTGCTGGGTCCAAATCCTGGAAGTCTTTCTCTATCCCTACTGCTGGAGAACCTTCAGCAACAGGTCCACAGGCCTTTCCCCCTCAGGCTGGGTGAGACTCGAGAGGAAAAATTAAATAACTGAATGGTGGAGTAGACTTAATGAATGACCGGCCTAATTCTGTTCCTGTGTCTTCTGGTCTTATGCTGGTCGGCATAGACACGCTTGGCCATGGAAGCACAGGTCAAAGAACTATGATGATGATTTATGATTATGAGGACACGCAGTCCCCTTTTATTGTCATTTAGTAATGTATGCATTAAGAAATGATACAATGTATTTCTAGAATGATATCACAAAAACACATGACAAACCAACTTAAAAACTAACAAAAACCACATAATTATAACATATAGTTACAACAGTGCAAAGCAATATCGTAATTTGATAAGAACAGACCATGGCACAGTAAAAGTCTCAAAGTCTTTCAAAAGTCCCATCATCTCACGCAGACAGTAAACCTCCAGCGCCGCCAACTTGCTGATGCAGCATCCCGGAAGCATCTGACCACAGTCCGACTCCGAGTCCGTCCGAAAACTCCGAGCCTCCGACCAGCTCTCCGACACCGAGCACCGAGCACCGAGCACCATCTCTGCCAAGCGCTTCGACCCCGGCCCCGGCAACAGGCAATAGGCAAAGCCAAGGATTTGGGGCCTTCATCTCCAGAGATTCTCGATCGCACAGTAGCAGCAGCAGCGAAGCGGGCATTTCAGAAGTTTCTCCAGATGTTCCTCCGTGCTTCTCACGCCTGTCCCCATCAAATCCGGATTGTGCACAGGTCCTCATCTAGAAAGGCTTTATCACATCTGCGACTCTGAGAGCTGATGCACATTGGGCAAAGACTTCAGAAAACATGTCTGACATTGTATGGTCATTAGTACTCCATATGGTAGCCGCAGCAACCACAGCTGAGGACCTGAGTGAAAGGGAAAGTTTGAATAGGTTAAGACTTCCTCCCCTGGAGTGTTGGTGAATGAGGGGTGATCTTATAGAGGTATACAAAATTATGAGGGGTATAGATAGGGTAAATACAAGCAGGTTTTTCCCCTTCAGATTGAATCAGACTAGAACTATAGGTCATAGGTTAAAAAGGTGAAAGGGGAACCTGAGGGAGATCTTCTTCACTCAGAGGGTGGTGTGAGGGTGAAATGAGTTGCCAGTGGAAGTGGTGGATGCAGGTTCGACTGCGGCATTTGAGAGAAGTACATGGAAGAGAGGAGTGTGGAGTGCTATGGCCCGGGTGCAGGTAGATTGGACTAGGTAGACCAAGCCAATATTGGGCTAAATGGGCTATATTCTGTCCCATAGCTCTCTATAAGCAGAATGAGAAGCAACTTGATTGAAATCTACCAAATATTGAAAGGCCCCGATAGAGTGACTGAGGAGCGGATGCTCCCAATAGTGGGGGAGTTGAGCACCAGAGGGCACAGTCTCAGAATACAAGGACATCCCTTAGAACAGAGGTGAGGAGGAATTTCTTTAGCCAGAGGGTAGTAAATCTGTGGAATTCATTGTCATAGCCAAGTCGTTGGGTATACTTAAAGCAAAGTTTGATAGGTACTTAATTAGTAAGGGTATCAAGGGTTATGGGGAGAAGGCAGGACAATGGGGTTGAGGGGAAAAGTAAATCAGCCATGATCAAATGGTAGGGCAGACTTGATAGTCTGAATGGTCTAATTCTATTCCT